>NC_058418.1:44740066-44967921 GCF_002201575.2 Neomonachus schauinslandi
ACAATATTTGTTCTTCCAATCCATGAGCATGGAACGTTTTTCCATTTTTTTGTGTCTTCCTCAATTTCTTTCATGAGTATTTTATAGTTTTCTGAGTACAGATCCTTTGCCTCTTTGGTTAGATTTATTCCTAGGTATCTTATGGTTTTCGGTGCAATTGTAAATGGGATCGACTCCTTAATTTCTCTTTCTTCTGTCTTGTTGCTGGTGTATAGGAATGCCACTGACTTCTGTGCATTGATTTTATATCCTGCCACTTGACTGAATTCCTGTATGAGTTCTAGCAGTTTTGGGGTGGAGTCTTTTGGGTTTTCCACATAAAGTATCATATCATCTGCAAAGAGTGAGATCAGTCTGGTTTTATACAAAAATTTTCTCTTTAGCTTTGACACTGAAGATAGAGAAGAAAGGTAGTCACTTTTTTAGTTGGTTAGTTACTGTTGTCTGGAGGTAAACGAAGTATTTTCTTGATTGATTTAGAAGCCGGTTTAGCTTTCCATGGCTGTGGACTAATCCTTTCCCAAAGTTTAAACTAATTCAAGTGATGTTTTCCTACTTTGAGCTAAATATCAACCCATCTGCATTTTTCAAGAAATGATACATGGATTCATATCTGCTTTCGCTCTCTACTACTATAATGCTTATTTACATACCTAAAGGAACTAATTACTGCTTTGCCTGAAAAGAATGTTATAGTTTACTCATGGGTAAAGGAAGTCAATGGACATTTGAATGGAGTACCTCATGAAATACTTAAGAATTCATAAGATGAATTCCAAATCCTAACTTCAGTCACATCACTTTTTTTTTTTTAATTTTATTATGTTATGTTAGTCACCATATAGTACATCATTAGCATATCACTTTTTCTATATTAATGGTACTGTTAGAACAAATGAATCAAATAAGAATTACTTATTTTGTGAGTGATTTCAATAAGACAAGTTAGGTGCTTTATAAACATATTTATCTAAAGAGGAGGTCAGTTTTTATAGCCTTTTATAAAATATGCTGACCCAAGAGTGACAGAATTTCAATTTCTATTTACTAAAATAGAAAAGAAATTTAAACCACACCCCAAAAATGTTACCGTTGTTTCAGAATGTAATAAAATCAGAGAGGGAAAATTATTCTAGAGGATAAAATAGAACTTGGGTGTTTGGAGAGCTATAAATAGAGTCATACCTTTCCTGTAGTTCTGAACATAGAAGGTAACTTTAATTTTAAAATCTGGAGAATTCAATATTTTATACAAGGAAAGGTAAATATTTTTATTTTATTTCCTGCAATTGCCTTTCCCTGGGTTCTTGACATAGGGAAAACACCACAATACCAATTTCTGACTGCTAGCTTTTGTGACTACCCTGTGTATATATGTGGTCATGAAGCAATTACTGCACCATTTCTTTTTTTCTCCATCATAGATAAAGAGCAAAGGATACACAGAAGCTTAGATGGAATCTGCACACTCAAAAAAAAGATGCCTGAGTTTGGGCTACTTTAGCAATAAATGGGGATTCCTGTGAGCTTGTCCATGTGTACCTTTTTAATCCCTTTAGGTATATAGCAAAGGACTCCTGCCATGTTTGCTTTAGACACAACTGTAGGGGTAAAGAGAAAAAGGCCACAGAATCTCTTTGTTTCTTGTCTGTCCTATCTAGATAAACAAGGGCCTGCAGCCTCAAAGGAGGCTGCAGATATAGGAAGCCAAGCTGTCTATATAACGTAACAAGGATTTCAACTCCAGTCCTTTTTGTTTTATTATCCCTATTTCTTATTTTATGATATTTGTTACCTTTATTTCTTATGCTTAAAATATTTTTTTAAATAGGGAACATTTATACCGTATTCTAACGGGCAAAAGAATATTCACTGAAATGTAATACTACCTTCATATCTAAACTACATAGGTCTCTTCTCCAGAAGCAGCCACTATCATACCAGTTTCTGGTATGTTTTTCCAGAGATGCTTTATGTATATGTGAATATATAAAAATACGTAACACACACATAGATTCTTTAAAAAGCACACACCTACACTTATGATAGTATTATTTATACATTGTTATGTACCTTGCTTTTATAACTTCACAAGACATCTCAGATCATGCCATATTAATACCTGTAAAGTTGCCACATTAAAAAAAATATATAGCATTCTGTTATATAGATGTCTGTATCTAGCCAGATCCTTCATTTCTGACATTTAAGTTGTTTTTAGTTTAGTTTCGGTTTTTTTGTTTGTTTTTGTTTTTTGTTGGGTTTTTTTTTTTTTTTTTTTTTTTTTTTTTTTTTTTTTTTTTTTTTTTTGCTGTTTGGGTTTTTTTTAGAGAGAGGTAGAGCAAGTGAGCAGGGGAGAGGAGAGAGGAGCAGAGAGGGAGGGAGAGAGAGAATCTTAAGCAGCCTGTACGCCCAACACAGGGCTCCATCTCACAACCCTGAGATCATGACCTGAGCTGAAATCAAGAGTCCAGCACTTAATCGACTGCACCACCCAGGCAGCCCTAGTTTTTTTTTTGTTTGTTTTTTTAATGAATTCTGTTTTAATGGATATCATTATGTGATAGTGATTTTGTATATGTATATCTAGGAATTGCTAGGTTAAGATGTATGTGTATTTTACTGGTTTTCTCCATTAATACTGTGTTTTTCTATTTGAATGATTTCCACTCATATAGTTATTATTTCCTTGTCTCTGCTTTCTTTGACTTAAATTTGTGAGGTTTGGGGGGTTTTCGTTATTTTGTTTTGTTTTGCTTTGTTTTAAAGTAAGCTCTATACCCAATGTGGGGCTTAAACTCACAACCCTAAGATCAAGAGTCACATTCTCTATCAACTGAGCCAGCCAGGTATCCCAGGTTTTTCTTACGTCTTAGATAGTTTATTTTAAAACTTTTTTTCTAATAAAAGCTTTTAGAGTATAGATTTCGCTTCAATCACTACTTTAACTGCATTCTAAATTTTTCAAATGTGTTTTTGCTATTATTCATTTCAATATTTTTTATGATTTTTCTGTAGTTTCTATACTATTTTTTTAAAGATTTTATTTATTTATTTGAAAGACAGAGTGAGCATGAGGAGGGGTAGGAGAGGGAGGAGAGTGAAGCCTGAATTTGAAGCCCAGTGCGGGGCTTGATCTCATGACCCTGAGATCATAACATGAGCCAAAATCAAGAGTCAGACGCTTAACTGACTGAGCCACCCAGGCACCCCTTCCTGTAGTTTCTTACTTGACCTATGTGTTATTTAGAAATACTTTGTTTTAATGGCAAACACTTTGGGATTTTTCTAGATATCTTTTTATAATTGATTTCTAATTTGACTCTGTTTTGGTCACAACACAAACAGTATGATTTCAATCTTTTTAAATTTCATTGTAATTTGTTAAGTATTCACTGAGATACAACATATGAATTGTTGAATGTTCCGGACTTGAGAAGAATATATGGGTTCTCCTATAACTCTTGATTTGGTCAAGTTGATTGTTCAAGTTTTCTTTTTTAAGATTTTATTTATTTATTTGATAGAGACACAGCAAGAGAGGGAACACATGCAGGGGGATTGGCAGAGGGAGAAGCAGGCTTCCCGCTGAGCAGGGAGCCCGATGCAGGGCTCGATCCCAGAACCCTGGGACCATGACCTGAGCCGAAGGCAGACACTTAACGACTGAGCCACCCAGGCACCCTGATTGTTCAAGTTTTCTATTCTCTACTTTTCTTAAAATCTTAATTCCAGTATAGTTAACACACAGGGTTATATTAGTTTCAGGTGTATGATATAGTGATTTACCAATTCCATACATCACCCAGTGCTATTCATGACAAATGCCCTCCTTAATCCCCATCACCTGTTTCACCCATTCCCCCGCCCATCTCCCCTCTGGTAACTATCAGTTTGTTCTCTGTAGTTAACAGTCTATTTTTTGGTTTGTCTCTTCTTTTTCTTTGTTTATTTGCTTTGTTTCTTAAATTCCACATGAGTGAGATCATGTGGTATTTGTCTTTCACTGACTTAATTTTACTTAGCTCACACTCTCTGGCTCCATCCATGTCATTGCAAATGGCAAAATTTCATTCTTTTTTATGGTTGAGTAATGTTCCACTTTGTGTGCGTATACATACCACATCTTCTTTATCCATTCATCTGTCAAAGGACCTTTGGCTGCTTCCATAATTTGGCTATTGTAAATAATGCTACTGTAAACATAGGGGTGCGTGTATCCCTTTGAATTAGTGTTCTTGTATTTTTTGGGAAAATACCTAGTACTACAGTTATTGGATCATAGGGTAGTTCTATTTTTAACTTTTTGAGAAACCTCCACACCGTTTTCCACAGCAGCTGTACCAGTTTGCATTCCCACCAGCGGTGCCCGAGGGTTCCTTTTTCTCCACATCCTCACCAACACTTGTTATTTCTTGTGTTTTTTATTTTAGCCATTCTGACTGGTGTGAGATGATAACTCATTATAGTTTTGATTTGTTTTGGTTTTTGTCATTGTAGTTTTGAATTGTGTTTTCCTAATGATGAGTGGTGTTGAGCATCTTTTCATGTGTCTGTTGGCCATCTGGATGTCTTCTTTGTCTGTTCATGTTTTCTTCCATTTTTTAATTAGATTATTTGTTTTTTGGGTGTTGAGTTTTATAACTTCTCTATATATTTTGGATACTAACCCTTTATCAGATATGTCATTTGCAAATATCTTCTCCCATTCTGTAGGTTGCCTTTTAGTTTTGTTGATTCTTTCCTTCACTGTGCAGAAGGAGCTTTTTATTTTTTGTAGTCCCAATAGTTTCTTTTTTCTCTTGTTTCCTTGCCTCAGGAGACATATCTAGAAAAAAGTTGCTATGGCCAATGTCAGAGAAGTTACTACCTGTGCTCTCTTCTAGGATTTTTATGGTTTCCGGTCTCACATTTAGGTCTTTAATCCATTTAGAGTTTATTTTTGTGTATGGTGAAAGAAAGTTGTCCAGTTTCATTCTTTTGCATGATGCTATCCAGTTTTCCCAGCACCATTTGTTGAAGAGACTATCTTTTTCCCATTGCATATTCTTTCCTGCTTTGTTGAAGATTAATTGACCATATGAGTTTATTTCTGGGTTTTCTATTCTGTTCCATTGATATATGTGTCTATTTTTGTACCATTACCATACTGTTTTGATTGCTACACCTTTGTAATATAACTTGAAGTCTGGAACTGTGATACCTGCAGTTTTTATTGCTTTGGCTATTTGGGGTCTTTTGTAGTTCCATACAAATTTCAGGATCGTGCGTTTTCTCTACTGGTATTCTCTACTTTTTTGTTTAATTTTCTTATCAACTACTAAGAAGGGGATATTAACATTTCTAATTATGATTGTTCTTTATACAATCATATGTTTATATCTTCCTTTATTTCTGTCAGTATTTGGATATGTATTTTGAAGCTTTGTTATGAGTTGGGTACATATTTACTATTATTGTGTCATCTTGCTAAATTGACTTTTTTTTTTAATCATTATGAGATGTCTTTCCTCATGTCTGGTAATATTCTTGTTCTGATGTTGATTTTGTCTGAACTGAGTATAGCCAATTTAGCTTTCTTATGCTTAATGTTTGCATGGTATATTTTTTGTTCTTTTACTTTTAACCTGTCTGTATTTTTATATTTAATGTGTGCCCTTGTAAATATTGGTTCTTATTTTTTATTGTCTGACAATTTCTTACCTTTAATGGGACTGTTTTGTTCACTTACATTTAAATTTTAATATGCTTTGGGTTAAGCCTGCCATCTTGTTATTTTTTTTTTAAGATTTTATTTATTTATTTGAAAGCAAGAGAGAGAGAGAAAGCAGGAGTGGTGGGGGAGGGACAAAGGGAGAGGCAGAAGCAGACTGCCTTGGGCCTTGATCCCAGAACCCTGAGATCATGACCTGAGCTGAAGGCAGATGCTTAACCAACGGGCCACCCATGGGCTCCTTGTTGTTTTCTATTTGTCTCTTCTTTGTTCTTTTTGCCTTCTTTCCTGCCTCCTTTTGAATTAATTGATAGTTTTTAATATATACTATTGGCTTATTAGTCACATCTCCTGTATTATTACTTTTAGTGTTTACTCAGATTTATAATATTCATTTTTAGGTTATCACAGTCTGCCATCATATATTATACTACATCACATATAATTTCACTTCCCCCACCATTCATTGTGATTTGGGTATCATAATTTAAATTTTATTTATGTTATAAGCCAACTGTACAGTGTTTAAAGAAATTAAGATGAGAAAGAAAAATGTTTTGTATTTACCCACACATTTTTCATTTATAGTACTCTTCATTCCTTGTATAGATCTGGTGTTTTCCTTCAGCCTGAAAAACTTGTCCCAACATTTCTTAAAGTACAGATCTTCTGACAACAAATTCTCAGAGCTTTTGTTTGTCTGTAATATGAAATTCTTAGAAAACCATCTTAATCAAACTAAAAATTTTAGATAATACTGTTGATGGTTTTAGATAAACTACCCAATAGACTTGCTTTCCTTACCCCCCTCTTTCTTCCTAGCTCCCCTTAAAGCCAAGTGCTTCATTTCCAAACTACAAAATGCCTCTAACCATTAACCAATTTGGAAAATGAGAATTTCATTAACCCTTTCCAGACCACTGCACTTCACAGTTCCGCTCCTCTTTTTATTGTCCCTTTTATTAAGAAATACCAGTGTGTATCAAATCCAATGTAGGTGACCTGCTTAAGAGGTCTCTAGTTTCATCACCTTAGAAGATTTGGTATTGTGGGCTCAGCCATCTCATTGCACAAAAGGTCTTTTTGAGAAGAGGCAACACTAGGCATGACAAGGCACTCTGTCAGAACACTGTTTTTTAACTATAACATTGTCTGCAGTGATTAGTAGTTCTAGTGTTGTATATGAACAGTGGAGGCCATGAAGGAAAGTGAGGGGTTTTCAAGTTACACAATATTTATTTCCCTGTTTTACAGTTTAACATCTTTTATCTCTTGCTTTCAAGATAAATAATTTTAGCAGAAGTGTCTAGTAACCAAGCTTATCTCCATCAACTTTGGGAGACTGTTCTCAAACTGCCAGTCTTCTCTCACTCTACATTCAGTCCATCAGCAAAACTTGTCAGGTTTACTTCCAAAATATATCCCAAATGTGACCACTTTTCTTTACCTCTCATGCTCCCCCTTAGTCCAAGATACTTTGTTCTCATATCTAGACCTCTCTAATAGCCTCTTAACTATCTCCCTGCTTTCCATTCTTACCTCCTCAAAGTCTGTTCTCTATACAACAGCTATAGTCATCTTTTTAAAACCAGTCAGATCATATCAATTCTCTGCTCAAAACCCTCTAATGGTTTACCTTTACACTTAGAACAGCATCCAGTCTTCATGCCATACAGTGCCCTGCGTGGTCTGGTCCTGCCTCTCAACGCCCTCCACTTTACCCCTCCCTGATTCCGCTCTGGACAAACTGACCTCCTTGCTTTTCCTGAACATGCCATGTATGCTCCATTTTCTGGGCTTTATGCTTATTGTTTCCTCTGCCTGAATGTTCTCTCAGATATTCTCAAAGTTGCACCATCTATTTGCTCAAGCCTCTGCTCAAATTTATATCATAGAACACTTCTAAAGTAGGAATTCTCCCACTTTGCCCCCTTGCTAGCATTGTTACTTTTTATCTCTTTGTCCCTAATAAATGAAGTGTGACATCGAGAATATAATTCAGGCTAAGTAAGGATTTTTTAGCAGAAGCTTTTCTCTAGTCATATATACATTTCTATGTGTCTATTATATGCTTCCTAAGCAATTAGTCTACTACCTAATGTACATTACGAATTATGTAACTGACAAAGTTATTAGAAAACTTAGCCAGTGATTAAAAAAGTTATTAGATAACTTCGTAGCCTACCTATGGTAAATGTGTATTCCTACATTATAGAATATATTATTTATTATTTCATTCCGTCTCCACCCTATTTTTCCCTCTTTTGTTTCACATTTAATTTATGTTCTGGTATTATATCATGTATTTATTTTCTAAGCTGTCTTAAATTCTTTCTGGAACAAGGTAGGATATAAATAAATAAACCTCGAAGTTATAACCTTGCCTACAGAAGTGTAAGCTCTGTAGGACTACCAAACAAAATTAAATCAGTTCTATCTTTCATATGGTTACTGTTTTTAGTTCAATAGAAAAAAAATGCATAGTGATATTAGTAAATTTTAATATATAAACTTATAGAAGAGAATTTAATTTTTCAGGGTAGGGAACATCTATGGTGTTGTGTGTCTAGCATATCTTTTCTGGAACTTTCTCTTTCCATTCTAATGTTCAACACATCTCTTGGTCCCAGATGTGTACTTCAGAGATACTTAGGTATTTGCCCAAGCTGGACATAGGTCCCCACATAACTAGGCAGAGTTAATATGCCCAAGAATAGACACATGGCTCATTAGTTGGGCCAGTGAGAATCTTCCCTAAGAATTTTGGATTTGAGACTGAAAGACTAAGATTGAAGCTGTGAAATGTACAACTCCCTAGCTCCAGACAGCCATGTTTCTCTTTATGTGGGAAAAGCCAGACCACAGTTATATAGAGGATTAAGCTGGCCCATGATGATAGATGGGATATGAGAAAAAAAACGGTACAAGTTCTAACTGTGTCTTTGTCTTTCATTTTATACAATTCTTTCTTGGACTCAGTAAGATACCCCAGTATCATTTTAGTAAATTCCTCATTTTGCTAAGCCAATTCAAGATTGTTTTGGTAACTTCTAACCAGAAGAGCCCCAAGTGATAGTTAGTTATAGGTAAGGTGAGTAGTAGAAAGTACATATGGGTATAGATAGAATCCATATCCTTACCCTACCTGAACCAAATATACGAAGCTCTTGTTCCTCGAATTAAGTTAAGAAGATATACAAATTGATGAGTAGGTAAGAATATGTAACAATTTTCATTAAAGCACTTTTCTTCAGGTTTAGACTGTTTCAGTTTTTGTTAGTTTGTTTGTTAAAGATTTTATTTATTTATTTGACAGAGAGACAACGAGAGAGGGAACACAAGTAGGGGGAGTGGGAGAGGGAGAAGCAGGCTCTCTGTGGAGCAGGGAGCCCGATGCGGGGCTCGATCCCAGGACCCTGGGATCATGCCCTGAGCCAAAGGAAGACGCTTAACGACTGAGCCACCCAGGCGCCCCGTGTTTCAGTTTTTTTGTTTAATGTTCTTATTTCAGAATCTGATGCCTATGCTTTTATAGGAGGAAATGAAATCAGAGCTAGTAATAATATCAGACTATATTTGGATTAAAAAGCCCTTGGAATAGAATGAACTTTTGTGTAATATACATTGTTTCATGTGGCTAAATGTTTACCAAGTCCCTAGGGACAAAGATTTTATCACTGGCAGAGTGTAGCAGCAAGAGCTTTCGTTTTCTCTTGCAATCAGCACTATGTTTAATGTTTAAAAATATTTGGCAAACACAACAGAAGAAAGGTTGTAGATGTTACCTTTAATTGGACTTTAAAAATTAATATGGTGAAACAGTGTGCTGGGGTTTGCCCTTTTGCCATTGACCAGATGAAGAGAAGCCCGAGTACTTGTCTTAACTCTTATTTCATTCCTAAAGAAGGTAGAAATTATTTGTTCTAAATGATACTGTGACTAGTTGCATTTTTAAGTTTTGTGTGTGTGTGTACACAATCTATGTTCAATAATGTAAGGATTTTAAATATGAGAGGAATTTTTCAAATAAAACATAACAAGTGATCACAGACCAAATATTTCTACCAATAATCTCACATTTTTTTCCCAAAACAAAGATGCTAGATGCAGGAAAACTGATTAATTTGTTTTTATCTGCTTTCCTAAGCCCTTGGCAACTTCTAATGGATGTACAAATGAAACAGCAGGGAATACAAAGTAGTCTTGATAATACACAAAGTGAAATTTTAATTTTTCAGTTTTTCAATTAACTAAAAAGTCAAAGCACATACTTCTTGTATCTTCAGAATTAGTTTGATGCCACAAGGTGACTAAAGGTCTTTCTTGAGAACTAATGACTTTTGACTTCTCTCTGGGATTAATGTTCCAAGCCCCCAGTCTACATGACAACCAGCTCCAATTAGAAAGCTCTGCTACCCTTTACGTACTGTTGTTATTTTTACCAAGACAGAAAAGTCTAGGAAATGAACTGTTCTCTTCTAGTATATCAGGACTTGGATTCCTTTGGGGGAGGGAGATCCAACACCATCCATGCAGATACTCTTGTCTGCTAGTCATGCCCTCCTCACTTAACTGAGGACTCAACCTAAACAATTCCTACTAAATTTGCACCTGAAACCATGAGTAACTGTTGGGCCTAATGATAAAAGTATAGAGTTTAGACCTAGGCAGAACTGAGTAAAAATGTATGGTGATTACATAACATAACATTAAAATAAAATAATAAAATAAAAGTGACTGGTGCATAGTGACCAATCATAAATATTCATTGAATGAATGAATTAGAAAATGAATAAATAAAATATTGTACTAAAAAAAATCATTACTCCTACCTTTACTATCTGTACACCCTTGAGAAAATTATTTAGCTTCTCAGTCTTGCTTTTCTTATCTACTGCGAAGGGTTGTAATGGGACATTATATCTGAACTGCCTTCTGTAATATCAGGCATTTTTATTTTCCCTAACATTCTTTAATTCCACCATGTTCCATATTTCTGTCATCCTTAGTCATGAACCCAAATACTAGCCCCTGTCGTAGTCCTTTCTTTTATCTTAAACTTTCATCCAAGTAATGCTCTGTGCTTGGTCTCATGATCTTTCAATGCTTTTACTCCTCCACAACCTTTCCATTGTGCCCTGTAAGAACTTGTCCTATAAGAAAAAATCACCTTAGGTCTTTAGCCTTTTCATAGTTATTCTTGCACTGGTTTCACATTTGGAGCTACCCTAAGAATTTGATTGTCCTAGATCCCTCTTGAGTGAAAACTACTTTGTCTTCCTCGTTGTACATCCACATTTCTGGGACATTGGTTGCTCAGTATTGTTCAGGTTCCTTTTTGCTGATTATAACCCATCATTCCTCTATCTTCTGCTGAAAATAATCCTATAATACAACTTTCAGCAATCTGACTATCTTGCTTTCCTACGGTTATCTACCAATCTCTAAGTTAGTTTTCTATATTAAGTAAGGGCTTATACCAGGCTAAGGGCTTTTCCCCCTAATTTCGTATTATTTTCTCATTGTAGATGCCATCAATATCCTCATTGGAGATGTCCTGTCTGATAACGTAGTCACATAGTTTCCTGACATCCTTAACTTCAGTTACCTTCTGTGTCTTGATGGCTCCATCCCTGAAATCTCATCTGCTATTGTACAATATCTGGAGATACTGTACAAGCCAGCCAGTCAGTTATTTTCCACATGTATTCCATCTCAGTTCACCCAGGTGAAACTCTTAGCAGTTACACTATTACAGCGTACTACAAATCACTGACTAATTGTGTCCTTATTGATAACCTGCCAGGGGTAAGTGAATCAACTCTAGATTCTCACCCTTAGATGTAGACTTTCTGGGACCACTTCTGTCATCACTTCTCTTAGATGAGAAGGGAAGCGCCTCAAGAAAGCAGAGCTTAAGAAAGAGATTTGTGCATGTTGATTTATTCAAAAGAAAGTGAGGAAAGCAGGAGATGGCAGAGGAAGAAGATAGGCAAAGCATGGTTTCAAAAGAAGTCCAGGCTTAGCTTGATCCCATGGGGAGCTCTGGGAAGTAAATGGTAGCACAGAATTATCCCTCTTATGGGACAGTCCCTCTGTGAGAACAAAATGTGATAGCTTGGTTTTTGTAAACTTGTATTTGTTACTCAACTGTGTGGGCCTCCCAAGGTGGTTGATTCTATAACCCAGTTATTACTGGGCAAAGAGACTCTCACTAACAGGGAGTAAAATTGGTAATCACCAATTTTAATTAGGTTCCTAGTATTCCATTGTAAGATTACACTTATATTTCAGTTAGCTGGAATCATGATTAGTTTCCAGTTTTTTTCTATTGTAAACCAAATGTTTACAATACAGATAATTTTCTAAATAATTGAGCATGTCATTTTTTAAGCAGTAACAAGATAATTAGCAAATATGACAAAACCTAGATCATCAGCTTTTTATTGTGTCATACTAATACAATTAAGGATGATTGAGTTAAATTTTGGTTTAAAAGATAGAAATATGTTAAAGTCATTACATGGATATATAGATGAGAAATAGAAATTAAGATGGAACCAAATATGGAAAGAAAATTTTGTTAACTAAAAAAGAGTAGAAGTTTAAATTTGTTAGGGAAGAAATATAGTTCTTATGTTTAGGTATCCACATGAATTTTCTAATCCCTTAACAAATATATTGAAATATAAGACTTGGCTGAAAAGCAGGTTGAGGAATCCTCTTACTGGCTCAAATATATGAAATCAGACCTATATGCCCTAAGTAGGCCATAATAATTAATATAAGAATGTGGATACACTCCTAAATGAAAAAGAGCATCACGCACAGATACACACACACACGAACTGTCCAAAAATAAGTAAGTTAAGGGGGGTGGATTAAAAAAAGAAGAAAAGAAAGTTGTGTGTAAAGCTAACACTAGGGATTTAAGGAAAGGGAAAATTGAAAGGAAAAAATATATGCTTTCTTCCAGGATTTTTGAGGATGTATCATAAGATATCTATGTGGGAGAGTGAAATACTTAGGGAAAAAAAGGAATGAATTAATATAAGATGAAAATTGATAACTAAAATGCCTGAGGTGTTCAATTTTTGAAGAAAAATACCTCTTATCTATAAGGATACATATATGATTGTATAAACAAAAAAAGATAAACTCTTTTCATAAAATTCACAGAAGCAGTTACCCTAAGAGAGAGAGGGGGAAAAAAGGCTGTATACAAGTAACTGTTAGTGTTCCCAGTAGTAGCTTTTTTAAATCTGGTTGGTGGGTATGTGCATGTTGTTTCTAATATTATGTATTCAAAACATACCTTTAGAAGTCTGAAATATTTCCTCATAAAAATATAATTAAAAATAGTTTTTATTACAACAAAATAAGTTTAAATAGCCAATAAATTAAAAAGAAATCACAGTTATAAATGTAAAGGAGGAACAAAATAGTGTTGCTCAGTTCATATGAACCACGAACTGGTTCAACTTACCAAGTCCAAAATACTTAAAATAGAAATATTCTAAATTAATTTTTATAATTTAATATAATATTGTCATGATAAATTGGTATCTAAAATTTAAAGTTGCACAATAGAATTTGGAATAAGAGATCTTTGATAATTTTACATAATGGACGTGAGAACATCATAATGAGGCTTCTACGGTGTTAGACCACATTTAGGAAATGTAGCAACTGCAGAAGGGTAGAAAAGTGGCTGCAAAAGCATTGTTAATCTTCAGAAAAATGATCATAATGGTAATTTAGCATTAATATTTAAAAAAAAAGCAGTGGCCCTGAGTATGATTCTGTTGTTAGTCCACCATCAGCCACTCCTAAAATAATGAAATAAATATCAAGTGGCAAAAAGTGGTACATTCTTAAGACTATAGCAAGACTATAGACATGAAGCAGCATTAGAATTTTAAAAAATAAACAAGTCATTGTAGAAAAACTTCATTAATGATTTATAAGAGAGGATACACATCATGTTAATTAAATTTACAGATGATACTGAATTGAATAGTGTTGACAAAACCAGTGAGGGCAGATAAAAGGGACCTAAAGTGGTTAGAAATATGGGCAGGAAATGGAATGTGATTCAACCTGGAAAAATGTAGCTAATACATCTGGGGAAAAATAATCAGAAACACAGCCATTCAGTTGGCAGGATATATAGTACTTGGAAAGCAGTAATACCAAGAGACTTTGAGATGATAGTGGGTAGCAAATTATATATGATCTTGTAATGCAATATGAGAGTAAAATCAGTCAATGAGATTTTAGTCTGTATATGCAAAAGCTTCACGTCGTATGGCTCAAAGATAAAAGTTACTTAAATGGTACTGCTGAGATCATAACACGAATACCAGTTTAACGTGTAAATACCTCACTAAGTAAATTGGGTAGCGCTCAAACTAGAAAATAAATACATAATAGACTTTAGATTTTAACTTGAAGGAAAATATTAAGTTAACAAAATATATATTTGTCCATCTTTACGTCCAGTTATGATAACATTTCACAAATATTTGAAAGATGTAAACATCATGGAAGCCAAGTCATTTTTAAGGGTAAAATAAGGGGTTTATAGGCAAGTAATGGGATGAAATTAAGTAACGGAAATTTAAGACTGAATCTGGGAAATGTTTCCTGACAGTGAAATCTATTAGTCTCTGGAATGGATTCCCTAGAGGAGTGAGGGGAAGTTCCATTGCTCTAGTCATTGGACTAGATCAAGGCTTGGACAACACATTATTAAAAAAAAAAAAAGGTAAAAACTAAATTGACCATTTTGCATTGGCAGAGATGCATACAATAACATTGTTGGGTCTCATCTAATTGTTGTAGACAGTCTCAGACTTTTCGGACATATCCTATTATTAAGGAACTGCATGTTATTTTTTAATGAATGACTTCTAAAAGACCCAATTTATGTTTTCTAGCTCACGGACTTCAATTTCCTGAAATTTTTTTTCCTTCCAAGTCCTAGGAATGCTAGAAAAGAAAACACCCCTCCTTTCCCCTGTTGATGAGATATGGCCTTAAATATTCCAAGCCTTTTGGATCAAATCAGATGAGGTAGCTAAAGTCTCACTTACACCAGTGCATTGAAAACATATTTTTACTGCAGTTTTGCAACCACAACTATGCAATATATAAAAATTCATTCACTTCCTTTTCTGGGTTAATCCACAGAGAGATTTTTACCAGATGGTGTCCTGGAGGTACTTTTAGCAAAGCAATATAACTGAGTTTGAAAAATATAAAGTATGCATTTTATCCCAACATTAAAACATTCCGTCAATTGTAGTCTTAAATTATCTAGGCTAAAGTTTTTCTTTAACATTTTTCTGTGTCACAGCAGAGTGAAATGAATGTTGAAGAAGAATACTTGTAAATGACAGTTTTAACCCACAGAGTGTTTCTTCTAAGCAAAAAACAAATTAAAATTAAGTTTTGTGCCAGACTTGAAGAGGTAAATTTTACATATACGTATATTTATGTTTTAAGGTGTATTTATATATGCACACTATATTTCACATGATTAGTCCTTGTTATTATTTCTGTAGAAAAAGGTAAAGAAAATAGAGGCTCCTATTCTCAAGTGCTTAACAGCCTAGCTGGAGAGAAATATGTGAAAAGCAAATATAGGTGTGCAGATATATGTCAGTTACTTAATAAAAGCATTTAGATGGAATTGTGCAAATTATGTAGAAAATGACAAATAGATTTGATTCAGTGGAGTGGAGAATCTGTTGAGATCTAATAAGAAATGAGCTGGTGGAATGAGACTACAGAGTTGTAATAGTGTGTTAGGGTTCTCCAGAGAAACAGAGCCAATAGGATGGAGACATGTTAGATAGATGATAGATAGATAGATAGATAGATAGATAGATAGATAGATAGATAGACAGACTGACAGATTTACATTGATCTATCTATGTTCGTTGTGATTATGGAGACTGGCAAGTCTAAAATCTGCAGAGCTGTTGTTGTAATTCAAAGGCTTTCAATCAGGAAGACCTGATATTATAGTTTGAAGTCCATCAGTCAGAATTCTCTCTTACTGGGGGAGAGTCAGACTTCTGTTCCATTTAGACCTGCAACTACTTAGATGAATGTCACCCACATTATGGAGTGCAATTTGCTTTATTCAGTCTACTGATTTAAATGTTAATCTCATCCAAAACCACCTCATAGAAACACTCAGAATGTTTGACCACATAATTTGGGCACCACATGGCCCAGTCAAGTTGACATATAAAATTAACTATCACAGAGACTGAGAAGAATTTGATTTATAGAGAACAATTGTAAGTTTCTGGGTAGGAAAATAACATAATAGAAATAGCATTTGAGAACTATTCTAATAGCAGTAAATAGAAAAGATGGGAGAAGCAGACTTGATTCAAGAGAAGTTGGAAGCTTTGGAAAAAGAAAGGAAGGAGATCCAAAAGACATTTCTGAGGGGCAAAGGATCATGTCTTGTACATGAACTATAAATGTAGAGAATCTACTGACTTGTTTTTAAAGACAGCATTCTGGTGATTTAGAGTTCAGTAGAAATGTGGACATTGAGAAGACTTCCCTGCTTTATTTTGTTGCCAAAATGATTTCTTTTGTCCACCCCTGAAAAAACAACTTTGAAAAACCACAGTTTTATTCCTCTTCACCTTTAAATATATTAAAAATATATTTAATTTGAGGGAAATAAATGATCAGTTCTGATTTTGGTATAATTAAAGTATAATATATAATATGTCATATATAATAAAATAATATAAATTTTAGGTGTTAACAAGCCATCCAAGTAGAAGTGAGTTACATAAATTATATAAGTACATAGAGTTAAAAACTGCCCTTTTTTTCTTATTGACTGAGTAATTAGTATTGCCCTAGGAATGCAGCCTTCCTGCTGTCACAGAACCAGGGCACCTGTTTTTTAGTTTGGGGATGTTTACGTGTTTTTTTATTTTGTTGCAAATAAAATTCAAAAGTCCCTAGTCCAAGTAGGTTAGAAAAAAAAAACAACAACAACATAAATTAGAGGTAAATCTTGACGTTAGAACAATTCACACTTTTAAACAACATGCCTTAAATCTAATCTCAGAAGCAGAACTCAAATTTACTAAATAGAATTCTTATTTTTGTGTATTACTAACATAAGACAGGTCTCAGCAATTATTACATGGTGGTACCCTGCTGGGTAGTAAATACTTCAACTTGCAGAGTTTTTACTTCCTTGTATTTATTCAATTATTTGTGTTGCTTTTGCTGCAACTTTCAAATTCTTCTCTCCCAAACCCTGTAGAGGTTCCTTAGATGCCAATATTGAAGAAAGTGCAGGAGTCTGAGTGGGAGAGGTCTGAATCTCCACTTGGCTTCAACCAGGGCAGCTCCAGATTATTTTTGTTTTATTAAGTTTCTAAAAAAGATTTCTTTTGTCCATTCCTGAAAAAACAATTTTGAAAACCACAATTTTATTTCACTTTACTCTTAAATATATTAAAAATATTTCTGTCGGGCGCCTGGGTGGCTCAGTTGGTTAAGCGACTGCCTTCGGCTCAGGTCATGATCCTGGAGTCCCGGGATCGAGTCCCGCATCGGGCTCCCTGCTCGGCAGGGAGTCTGCTTCTCCCTCTGACCCTCCTCCCTCTCTTGCTCTCTGTCTCTCATTCTCTGTCTCTCAAATAAATAAATAAAATCTTTAAAAAAAAAAAAAGAAATATTTCTGTCAAAGATTATGCCGAAAAGCAAGGCTATATTCTAAATATTTCATAACCTGTATTTAGCTCTTAGGAATAGACCCCTTTTATAAACACAAAACCATGATTCCACTTTTTTAAACAGAATTATTGAGATATCATTCTCATACCATGCAATTCTCCCATTTTTAGTGTACAATTCAGTGGTTTTGATTATAATCATTTATGCAATTATCACACTTTTAGGACATTTACATCACGCCAGAAAAAAAATCCACTTCCCATTTCCTCCTAACTCTCCCAGCCCTCTTAGCCGTAATCTACTTTTTGTCTCTATGAATTTATCTTTTCTGGATGTTTCATATAAAAGAAATCATATGATATGTAGTCTTTTGTGACTGGCTTCTTTCACGAAGCATAATGTTTATTGGTCAGCTGTATTGTAACATGCATCAGTACTTCATTCCTTTTTATTCTTGGATAATATTCCATTGTGTGTATATTACCACAGTTTACTTTTATGATACCATTTTTGCACATTTAATGTACATTCCAATTTTTAGAAACACATGTACAAGGACAGATTACATGTAAACCATGTAAAATTTTCAACTGATTCAGATATGATTACTATGCTATGCTAGGTATCATAAGAGAGACCAAAAGAAGGTAAAGTTCTAACTAAGAATGCTGTTTTATGGTTTACTAAGCTCCTTCCCATATTTTCTAATATTCTAACTTCAGTATTCTGTGGATAAGCCTCATTATTTTTTAATCCCAAAGAATTAGGACTTTATGCAAGTTACTTAACGTTTCTGGGACTCAATTTACTTATCTGAAAACAGAATGATAATAATAGAATAATATGTGTAAAGTGTTTAAATGGGACCTGAAACAGTTATTTCTCAGTAAATATTCTAAGATCAGAAAACAAATGTATTGCCCTCCAGGACCACACTTTTTAATATAGCCACTACCCACATTTCAGATGTTCAGTAGTCACATGTGACTAGCAGCCATTTTATTGGACAGCACAGATATAGAATATTTCTATCATTGTAGAAAGTTGTATGCAACTTTCAACTTTTAAAAGTTCTATAACAACACTGCTATAGGATCTTAAAATGCAGAATTATAGATGGGACATATACATAACTGCCAAACAAAGAAGAAAATTCTAAGGGAGTGATTTTGACAGTTAGTATCACATATCTTCAGAGTGCGTTGGGATTTCTTCCTTCTTTAATGGTCAAAGCCTGTGGAGGAGATGCTACTTGAGCTAGACCTTGAGGTATAGGTATACACAAAAAAGGGATTATTTAGTAGTATCAGATTCAGTGGGTATATACCAAAGCACAAGGCATTTATATGAAGAAAAGGATTAATGGGAAAGTAGTGAAAATAATACTAAGGAATTAGAGAAGGATTATAGAATTTTTTCCTTGTGTAAAATTTTTTATGCTTTAAATCAACATCAGAAATCATCAGATTTTGAGAAGGGAAAGGATATGATAGGAAGTTCGATGTGACAAAATGGTTAGGATGGATCACAGACCCGAAGACTTAGTGAGAAGGTGTTGCTACAGGTCAGGTTCAGACAGTCAACAGCCTGAATTATAATAATGACACAGGAACACGAAGGAAGTTTTGAAAGAATATGAAAGAGAACCAGGGTGATTGATTGGAATGGGAGAGACTTGATGAATGACTGGGTTTGGAGAATGAGGAAACAAGAAACTAAAAAGGACTGAGGTGTAGAGCCTGTAAGAACAAGCAATAATATGTGCACTTCAGAATAAAATATGGTAAGTTCAATTTTAGATCAAAAACAAAATCTTAGTTGGGAATAATTTGTTTCTGTCTCAACAATGAAATTAACTCATTCTCAAAAATGATGATCTAGTATTAAAAGAGCTAATATTATTTGAATGTCTGTTTTGTACCAGGAACTGTATGGAGTGGTAATATAGTTTATCCTTTTTAATACTCACATATAACTGTTTAATGTAGGTGTATAGTAATTACCATATTTTACAGGTAAGAAAATTGAAATTGAGAGAGTCTAGTGGGAGGGAACCCACTACTTTTTAGAATCTGCCTATTATTTTTTTGTTGGTACAATTATAATTGTTAAAAAATTCTTCTTGAACTTTGTTTCTCTGTAACTTTATCATTAGTTCTTCTTCTGTGAAGTAACTGAACGGTGCCATATCCCTCTTCCCTCTTCTCAGCCCTCAAGGCTCTTCACATATCTTAGGACCTTTATGTCTTTTTGTAATCATCTCTTCTGATGACTAAGCATCCTAACTTCAACATGTCCTCTTAAAATGTAAGTCTTGTACTAGTTCCCTTCTTTGGATTCATTCTAATTGATCACTGCCTCTCCTGAAAAATGTGGTGCCCAGAATAAATCACAGTGTTCCTGGTATGGTTTGACCAATGTAGGATTCAGGGCAACTATTTCTTCTACATATATAGGTATTTTATATGTTGATGTGTTGATAACTAAGGGGCATCTCAGCTGAAATTTTTAACCAGAATTTGGAAATTTAGCATTGTTGCTCTTTTGTTCATTTATTAAGTACTTATTTCATACCTAACATATGGCATGTACTTTTTAGGTACTCAGAACTAGAGATAGAACTTTAGTGGTAATTGACCTTAGAGAGACATAGATAAAAATTGACTATATATGTATATATCTTTAAGGGAAAATAGTATACCAAGGACACAGAATGTTTTTGAGTGACTTTCTTTGATAAGAGTGAGCTAGAGACAAGTAGTGAGAGAGGGATGCTAAGTATCTAAATGAAGCAGACATAGAAACAAAGAAAGGAGAGAATTTCAAGAAAGGGTAAATGGTTAACAATATCTGAAACTTCAAAGAGGCAGAGGCTACTGGCTATAGCAGTTAAGAGATTCTTGATTACTTTTCTGTTTAATGAGTGTGAAATCAAGCTTTTAAAAGATTGAAGTTTTGAGGGGGCGCCTGGGTGGCTCAGTCGTTAAGCGTCTGCCTTCGGCTCAGGTCGTGATCCCAGGGTCCTGGGATTGAGCCCTGCATCGGGCTCCCGGCTCAGCGGGAAGCCTGCTTCTCCCTCTCCCACTCTCCCTGCTTGTGTTCCCTCTCTCTCTGTGTCTCTGTCAAATAAATAAAATCTTAAAAAAAAAAAAAATTTAAAAAGATTAAAGTTTTGAGACGCTTGGGTGGCTCAGTTGGTTAAGTGGCTGCCTTCGGCTCAGGTCATGATCCCAGGGTCCTGGGTTCAAGTCCTGCATCAAGCTCCCTGCTCAGTGGGGAGTCTGCTTCTCCCTATCTCCCTACCCCCTGTTGGTCCATGCTCTCTCTTTCTTGCTCTCAAATAAATAAATAAAGTCTTTTTTTAAAAAAGAAATCTTATTATGAACAGAAAAAGAGTAGGCTAAAGAAGAGATAGTAAGAGGCACATAGAGATATTTTTTAGGTAATTTTTGGAATTAGCTAAACTGCCTCTATTCTCTATTGCTTACATGAAAAAACCAACAAGTAATAATCCAGAAAATTCTTTAAAAGTAGCATGATGAGGAGAGACAATTCCACTCAGATGTTAAAGATAGTATAAAGCTAACTTGGTTTAAATAGTGTGGTAAGAACATATGAATAGACAAGCAGATCAATTGATTAAATGGAAAGTACAGAAATAGACTCAAATACATATGGAAATTCAGCATATAATAAAGATGTTGTTTTGAATTAATGTGAAAAAATGGATTATTCCATAATAAATGATGATGTGCCAACTGGTTAGCCTTTTGTATACATGTGAAATGTTGGATTCTACCTCACACCTTATGGAGCAAAGATTTAATCTTGAAAAATGAAAACATAAAAGTACTAGAAAAAACTCTGGAATTTTTTTTTTTTTAATTACAGAAGCAAGAAAGACACAAACCTCAAAAGTCATAATGGAAAAGATTAATTAATTTGACTAAAGAAAAAAAGAAAAAAAAATTCCATGATTAAAAAAGAACACCATAAGGGGTGCCTGGGTGTCTCAGTTGGTTAAGCGTCCGACTCTTGATTTCAGCTCAGATCATGATCTCAGGGTTGTGAGATGGAGCCCGGCATTGGGCTCTGTGCTGCGCATAGAGCCTGCTTAACATTCTCTGCCCCTCCTCTTCTGTCTTCCCCTCTTAACAACAGCAACAACAAAAACTGTAGGCAGAGTAAAAAGGCCAACTCTAAACTGCAGAAATGTATTTATAATTCTATATTACAGAAAAAATGTTAATACATAAAGAGCTCTTACAAATCAATAAGAGAAATACCAATAAGCTGAAGAAGATAAATAGGTGATGAGAAACGAAATATAGTGACTCCTAAATACCTGAACAGATGCTCAGTTTTTCTTAGAAGAGAATTTTGAATTAAAACTAAACTGAGATACCATTTTTCAGTCATTAGATAGGCAAAGGTAAAAAATATTGGTAGTGTTGTCAGGTAGTGAGGAGGAAAAGGCATTCTCATAAATGGGAGTCAAAGTTGATAAAACCTCAAGAACCAACTCATTAGTAGTTCTCAAAATTGCTGTACATGTGGTTTCTGACCCAGTAATTCTACTTTTAAGAATGTATCCCAAAGACAGACATACCCACACATGAAAGGTTCTGTGTACAAGAGGAGTCCTGGCATTGTTGTCTGTTAATACCAAGAGTGGAAATAAGATAAATGTCCACCAGGAGAGGACTATTTAAAGAAACTCTGATATAATTCTGTGTATAATTTGTAAGTAAGGAAGTGTTATCATTATAACACAGAAGTCATGGTGATTCCAATGTGATTTGGGTGTTATGCATGTTAATGCGCTTTGCACCAAATAACAGTGGCTTCAAGTGCTTTTTTGTGCTACCTACCCCATTGTTAATGACATGCAGGCTCCGTGATCATGATCAATAACATTGCCTGGCACCTCCAACCAGCCTGATTATTGAGGGGCCTACAGGGTAGAAACTGGGAAGAGGAATGTCTTAGTTTGGGTTCCCCAGGAAAGACCCTCAGATAAGGATCTGAGTACTTTATTTTGGAGGTGATCCCAAGAACACTGCTAGAGGATAGTGAAATAAAAGCTCAGGTCACTAGTCAATAAAAGATGAAAAATCAAGTTAGGAACACTGCGTATAAATTCTGCGTAACAGTGAAATACAGATGCTTGAGTTATCCTACTTAAATATAGGGTAGATTTACACTGAAACCCATCAGTCTTTCACAGCTTTTACTTTTTGTTTTTGTTTTTGATTCCCCTACCCTTCCAGCCTGCTTTGTACAAGGGCAGAATGGCTTAGGACAGAGTTCTCAGGCTCTGCCAAGCCCCTGCTACAAGCAAGAAGAGATCATGTGGGTCAGAAGGGGCAGGAAGGCAGGAAGGAGAGATGATATCCACTCTGTAGGCCACAAAATGGGATAAAATCTACTATAAACTGTAAGAGATAACCAAGGTCAAAAGGACTTGGAGAGGAGGAGCTAATTTAGTCTTCAAGTCTGTAATCTCTCTTTCTTCAGGATAATTCTCCAATATATTTCTCAGCAGCCTGATTTTGCAGAAACTCAGGTGTTTCAGACAGAACTGTTGTAGCAGAAATACCTCTATTTGTTGTAGTCATGCTGCTTAAATGAAAGATGTGAGGCAGAAGTGCCTGTACTATGCAGCTGTTAAAAAGGTTTTTAAATGGATCAGCCCTGTATCAATTATTGGAAACATTTCTAAGATAAATGAAGCACACACACACACACACCATGGAGTAAAAGAGTGTGAAGAATATGTTTAAGAGACAGGTTACTGTCTCCAAAGATTTATGCTACCCTTCGATAAGAGTAAATTTGAGTAAGTGCCAAGCTAGGGACTACATTTCCCAGCCTCCCTTGCATCTGAAAGGCCCATGTGACCGTTATTTCTAGTGGATTATATGCAGAGTGATCTGCTGCCTTCTGGGCCAGGTTAAAAAGCAGTTATGTCTTCTCTCTTATTTTTCCTCATTTGCTTCTGAAGCCCTGGACTGTGGCAGAACTTGGCCTCTTGAGGCACACATGGAAGCCTACCCAGTGAACACAGGACTAATCATGTGTATGCAAACCAACCTTTCATTTTGCTAAACCACTGAGATTTCAGGGTTTAATTATTGTAGCAGCTAGCGTTACCTTAACTGAATAGTATATTGCCATTTGAATGTATCTATAAAATTGAATATGTAAATATATGCTTCCTTACGTACAGAATGTGATTGAAAGAATACATAAGAAACTAGGAATGGTGGTTCATTCTGGGGGTGGATATCAGGTTCAGCATATGAAGGAGAGTTACTTTTCATGTTCTGCCCTTTATACCATATTGTTTATATGAAATAACTAACCAAAAAATAAGGAAAAGATAAATATTTGAACTTAGAAAGAAAGGAAACAGTGGTGGGAATATTAAGGACACTGGAGGAATAGGAAAGTATTGAAAAAGTAAGTTCTTAGATTCATAAGGAGAAAACTGAATCAAAGGTGTATAGGTTGACAGCTTGGAAATACTTGGAAACAAAAATCAGTAACAATTCCTTATCTGACATGGGAAGTAGAAGAAATAACAGTTTATATTGTCCATAACAAGAAAAATGCAAGTGAAAACTGTACTGAGACACAATTTATCACCTTCCAGATGGACGAACAACCAAAAGTTTGATAGCTCAGTTGGCAAGGCTGTGGGGAAGTAGGCACTTTCATGTATCAATCATGAGAGGAGTCAGAATCTGGTAAAATGTACCATACATATCCTTTGACCAAGCATTTCCCCTTCTGGTAATCTATTTTATGGGTAAACCTGCAAAGGTACAAAATGGCAAAATATACAAGGTTATTTTTTGTAGCATTGTTGGAAATACAAAATTGGAAGTAACTCAATGGTCCAATAATAAGGGATTAGTTGAATAAACAATGAAACACACACACACATAACTCTATATACCAGTATGGAGATACCTCCATGACATATAAAGATGGCAGTGGGGGAAAAGGGAGGGACATCCTATTACATGTATAGAAGACTGTGTATTGTATGTTACTTTTTGTAGAAAGAGCGGAGAAACAGAAATATATATATTTGTATTTCCTTGTATTTTTGTGAAGAAACCAGAAAGATAAATAATAAGCTAATAACAAAATGGTTACTGGGGTGGCTGGGTGGCTCATTCAGTTAAGTATCTGCCTTTGGCTTAGGTCATGGTATCAGGGTCCTGGGATCAAGCCCCACAACTGCTAAGGCAGGGAGCCTTCTTATCCCTTTCCCTCTGTCTGTCCCCCTGCTTGTGCTCGCTCTCTCTCAAATAAATAAATAAAATCTTTTAAAAAATGGTTACCTAGAAGGGGTGAGTTGATAAGAAATATGGAAATGTCAAGAGTGGGAATGAGATTTCTCTGGTATGTATTTTTATATAGGATTGATTGTTTAAAACTTTTTATTATATACAAGAAGAAAGAGTAGAATAATGAAACTTCAGACTTATCACCCAGCTCCAACATATAGATGACCCATCTTATTTCACCTATAACCCTGTGCCCGTACCCCTTCACTAGGTTATTTTAAATTCAATCTCAGACATATCATTTCATTTGTTTATATCCATATATATTTCAGTGTGTATCTTTAACATATGGGAACTGTTTTTTTAAATAATTATCACACTAAAAATTATAATTTCTTATATATAAAGGAAATTTAAAGAACATCTAATTAGAGTACATTTTTTAAAACATTACCTCATATATCAGCTGCCCTGTTTCCTTCTCTGCTTATAGAATCTGAATTTATTATAGGGCTTTGTATAATAGTTTATTGATAAGTTTTCATTTGGAAATAATTTTAATATCAGAGTAGAGCTATAAAAATATTACAAAGAATTTCTATATTCTCCTCACCCAGACAACCAAATTGTTAACATTTTATTGTGTTTGTTTTGCATCACTCCTTCTCCATATATGAATTATGTGCATCTATTTAGGTATATATATTTTTTTCTGAACCATTTGAGAATATGCACATATTCTCTATCCCCCCCCAAATACCTCAGTTTTTATTTCCTATGAATATTCTGGTACCTAGTCAGAGGGGAGATTAACATGGTTCAATACTATTATTTAATCTATAAACCTGATTCATGTTATGCCTATTTTTCCTTGTAATAGCCTTTATAGCAGATAGATTTTTTCCTGAATCAGGATTCAAACCAGGATCATATATTGTATTTTTTTGTCATATCTCTTAGACTCATTTAATCTGGAATTATTTCTCTGTCATGTGTTTGATGTTTTTTAAGGAGTATAGGTTAGATATTTTGAAGAATATCCCTCAGTTGGGTTTGTCTGATGTTTTCTCATGATTAGATTCAGGTTATGAACTTTTGGCAAAGATATCATAAAAGTGATGTATCTTTCTAAGTGTATTGTCTTTGGAGGCATTTGATGTCTTTTCATCCCATTGCTGTTGATGTTATCTTTGATTATTTGGTTTTGGTAGTAGTTGGTAGGTTTCTCCACTGTAAAGTTATTTTTTCTCCCATGTAATTAATAAGAATTCTGTGGGGAGACAATTTGAGATGAGAGAGAGATCCTATTCCTCATCAAGCTTCCACCTACTAATTGTAACAGATATTGATGTTTTTTGCCTGAATCTGTTATTGCTATGCCTTTGCCAAATAATGACATTCTAACTCTGTTATTCCTTCTACATTTATTAGTTGGTGTTCTACTCTAAAGAAAAACTTCTCTCCAAAGTAAAAATAAATTTAGATCAATTTATATGGGCTCAGATTTCTCATTTGTTCAATGCTTATACTGTCCCAAATTTAGCCAGTAGAAACCTCTTCAAGCTGGCTCTTGTGTCCCTTTCAGTGTCTCCAGCATTTTTTCTTTTATCACTTCCTTGCTTTCTGATATAACAAGACATTCCAGGTTCATCTTATACATTCCTTCCCTAGTCCTACAATAAGCCATTTCGCCAAGGAAATGGTTTCTTTAAATACTTGAAATCAAGATGTGTATACTAAACATATTTATTATTGCACGATTTTCAGTTCTTCTAGGCCCAGTGTTGACTTTTGAATCATGTATGTGTATTACCCTTTTAAAAATTGTAATTTAAAACTTTAGACCTCAAATACACCTGAAATGACAAAAAAGATTGTAAAGCCAGTGAGTACAGCATTAGAAAGATTTAATATAACACTTAAGGATGCAGCAGACTTTGGAGTTGGATAGCTCTGGGTTCAAATTTACTACCACTGGTTACTAGTTTTGTAACTTTATTTACCTGCCAGTTGGCGATGAACATATATACCTCATTAGGTGGTTGTGTGGACTTAATGAGATATAAAACTGGTGACACATAACGTACATTTAAACACAGCTATTGCTTTATGAACAATTACATTAATACTTAGCACAGTATTGAACATTATATTCAAGAAGTATTTGTTGAGTTGAATTATAATGATTTTCTCCCTTTATAAGATAAACTTCTAGATTCATTGGCGGTGAAATGTTCTGGAGCATTCCCCAAGACCATGAAAAAATATAGAGTCAAGTAACTTTTAGTCATGGGGACAAAACAACTCAGGATGTTCTGAGTTGATAAAAACTTGAGTTAACAATGCTTAGATCAGACTTGTTAGATAAAGACAGAAATAATTTATGAAAGCCATTTATTCTAGGTTAATCCTATACCTGCCTTATTACTAAATTTCCTTTGCTACTTTAGTAGTACAGGATGAAAGTGAGAAACAGGAAGAATAGCAGAATATTGGATTTAATATAATAATAGAACTCATGCAGTTTAGCATAGAGAGGAAGAGAATGTTATTGTAAATGAGATTTTCAGCTGGTTCATACTTGTCATGTAATGTAGAAGTGTTCAAATAAATTCTCAAGTTCAGGAAAAACAGAAAGTTGACTGCTTTTGCAGTCACAACTGTTATATTTTCTTATTCTCCAATAGTTACGAACCATTTTATATTCAAAATACAGAAACGGCCACTTATGGAAATACTCTTATTGTCACTAGTATTCACTTCTACCCTGTCAAATCAGCAGTATGTTCAGTGTTTTGGATGGGGAAACACAGGGCAAGCCAGTGCAACTATGGTGGTGGTTAGTTACATATACTGTTGAAAAGAACAGGCCTGAAGAAGGACCTTTTCCTTCAGCATAACTCTCTATATTTCATAACCTTTTCCCATGATTATTTGAACCAGGGGGAAAAAAATATCAATCCTAATTTATAAAACGATTGCTAACATGAATCAGATGTTTCTCCTTCTTCTCTTTTCATCGTTTACCTTAAAAGAATATATGTTCTTGGTGTGAATGGGTAGAGTATGTGCATGTGTGTGCGCACTTTAGAAATAATGAAGGAATGCAGAAAATATAGATAAAAATTGTGATGGATAGCCAAAAGGTTTTTTTTTTCTATACACAAGGAGGCAAAACGATGGAAGGGAACTGAGGTAGCTGTCATATGAGAATTACATAATAACTGCAATAAGATTTCATATATATTCTGATAGTTTTTAAAAATAAGTGAGTTAAGATATTTTTATATTCTATACACATTATATTGAGACTTATTTCCTGTGCAGCATAGTAAGGATTAATGAATAATTGTATGATACCTTTAGGTATGCAACTAAATGATACTAAATAGTTATTGCTACTGTAAAAAAGCATTGCAGTGTGGCATAAACTTGTGGCAACATGTGCAGCTATTCTAAGAAGTTAATGTAGACATAATAGGTTTGTTACTCCTCCAAACTTTTCAGTGATTACTAGTGGATATTTCAACTTGGACATATAAAACCATAAACTATATTGCATTGTCTTAGTACAAAAAATTTTGTTAGGGGAATGTTCAGGTTTTCAATTTTCATTGTTTTTTAGAATCTAAGGGTTACTTCACAATTATTATTTCTTAAAATACAGAACAAATACGGAGATGAAGTCCTTTATCTTCTGTTACTCCTTACACTGACCCTGACTGTAATAGTTTTCATAGTTTTTTTAAAGTATTTATTTATTTATTTATTTATTTATTTTTATGTTATGTTAATCACCATACATTACATCATTAGTGTTTTTTTTTTTTAAGATTTTATTTATTTATTTGACAAAGACAGAGATAGCGAGAGCAGGAACACAAGCAGCAGGAGTAGGAGAGGGAGAAGCAGGCTTCCCCTCGAGGAGGGAGCCTGATGTGGGACTCGATCCCAGGACCCTGGGATCATGACCTGAGCCGAAGGCAGACACTTAACGACTGAGCCACCCAGGTGCCCACATCATTAGTTTTTGATATAGTGTTCCATGATTCATTGTTTTCATATAACACCCAGTGCTCCATGCAGAACGTGCCCTCTTTAATACGCATCACCAGGCTAACCCATCTACCCACCCCCCTCCCCTCTAGAACCCTCAATTTGTTTTTCAGAGGCCATAGTCTCTCATGGTTCGTCTCCCCCTCCGATTCCCCCCCTTCATTCTTCCCCTCCTGCTATCTTCTTCTTTTTGTTTTTTGTTTTTATTTTTTAACATATAATGTATTATTTGTTTCAGAGGTACAGATCTGTGATTCAACAGACTTACACAATTCACAGTGCTAACCATAGCACATACCCTCCCCAATGTCTGTCACCCAGCCACCCCATCCCTCCCATCCCCCACCACTCCAGCAAGCCTCAGTTTGTTTCCTGAGATTAAGAATTGCTCGTATCAGTGAGGTCATATGATACATGTCTTTCTCTGATAGACTTACTTCGCTCAGCATAATACCATCCAGTTGCATCCACGTCATTGCAAATGGCAAGATTTCATTCCTTTTGATGGCTGCGTAATATTCCAATGTATATATATACCACATCTTCTATATCCATTCATCTGTCGATGGACATCTTGGCCCCTTCCACAGTTTGGCTATTGTGGACATGGCTGCTATAAACATCAGGGTGCATGTACCCCTTCGGATCCCTACATTTGTATCTTTGGGGTAAATACCCAGTAGTGCAATTGCTGGGTCGTATGGTAGCTCTATTTTCAACTTTTTGAGGAACCTCCATACAGTTTTCCAGAGTGGCTGCACCAGCTTGCATTCCCACCAACAGTGTAAGTGCTTTCTCCGCATCCCCGCCAATATCTGTCATTTCCTGACTTGTTAATTTTAGCCATTCTGACTGGTGTGAGGTGATATCTCATTGAGGTTTTGATTTGGATTTCCCTGATGCCGATTGATGTTGAGCACTTTTTCATGTGTCTGTTGCCCATTTGGATGTCTTCTTTGGAAAAATGTCTGTTCATGTCTTCTGCCCATTTCTTGATTGGATCAGTTGTTCTTTGGGCATTGAGTTTAAGAAGTTCTTTATAGATTTTGGATACTAGCCCTTATCTGATGTCATTTGCAAATATCTTCTCCCATTCTATAGGTTGTCTTTTGGTTTTGTTGACCGTTTCTTTTGCTGTGCAAAAGCTTTTAATCTTGATGAAGTCTCAACAGTTCATTTTTGCCCTTGCTTCCCTTGCCTTTGGCGATGTTTCTAGGAAGAAGTTGCTGGAGCTGAGGTCGAAGAGGTTGCTGCCTGTGTTCTCCTTTAGGATTTTGATGGACTCCTGTCTCGCATTTAGGTCTTTCAACCATTTGGAGTCTATTTTTGTGTGTGGTGTAAGGAAATGGTCCAGTTTCATTCTTCTGCATGTGGCTGTCCAATTTTCCCAACACCATTTGTTGAAGAGGCTGTCTTTTTTCCATTGGACATTCTTTCCTGCTTTGTCAAAGATAAGTTGGCCATAGAGTTGAGGGTCCATTTCTGGGCTCTCTATTCTGTTCCATTGATCTATGTGTCTGTTTTTGTGCCAGTACCATACTGTCTTGATGATGACAGCTTTGTAATAGAGCTTGAAGTCTGGAATTGTGATGCCGCCAGCTTTGCTTTTCTTTTTCAACATTCCTCTGGCTATTCGGGGTCTTTTCTGGTGCCATACAAATTTTAGGATTATTTGTTCCATTTCTGTAAAAAACGGGGATGGTATTTTGATGGGGATTGCATTGAATGTGTAGATGCTCTAGGTGGCATTGACGTCTTCACAATATTTGTTCTTCCAATCCATGAGCATGGAACGTTTTTCCATTTCTTTGTGTCTTCCTCAATTTCTTTCCTGAGTATTTTATAGTTTTCTGAGTGCAGATTCTTTGCCTCTTTGGTTAGATTTATTCCTAGGTATCTTATGGTTTTGGGTGCAGTTGTAAAAGGGATTGACTCCTTAATTTCTCTTTCTTCTGTCTTGTTGATGATGTATAGGAATGCCACTGATTTCTGTGCATTGATTTTATATCCTGCCACTTGCCTGAATTCCTGTATGAGTTCTAGCAGTTTTGGGGTGGAGTCTTTTGGGTTTTCCATATAAAGTATCATATCATCTGCAAAGAGTGAGAGTTTGACTTCTTCTTTGCCGATTCGGATGCCTTTTATTTCTTTTTGTTGTCTGACTGCTGTGGCTAGGACTTCCAATACTATGTTGAATAGCACTAGTGATAGTGGACATCCCTGCTGTGTTCCTGACCTTAGGGGGAAGGCTCTCAGTTTTTCCCCATTGAGAATGATATTCACTGTGGGTTTTTCATAGATGGCTTTTATGATATTGAGGTATGTCCCCTTATCCCTATACTCTGAAGAGTTTTGATCAAGAAAGGATGCTGTACTTTGTCAAATGCTTTTTCTGCATCTGTTGAGAGGATCATATGGTTCTTGTTCTTTCTTTTATTAATGTATTGTATCATATTGATTGATTTACAGATGTTGAACCAACCTTGCAGCCCAGGGATAAATCCCACTTGGTCGTGGTAAATAATCCTTTTACTATCCTGTTGGATCCTAATGGCTAGTATTTTGGTGAGAATTTTTTCATCCATGTTCATCAAGGATATTGTTCTGTAATTCTCCTTTTTGATGGGGTCTTTGTCTGGTTTTGGGTGGCCTCATAAAAACGAGTTTGGAAGTTTTCCTTCCATTTCTATTTTTGGAACAGTTTCAGAAGAATAGGTATTAATTCTTTTGAAATGTTTGGTAGAATTCCCCTGGGAAGCCATCTGGCCCTGGGCTTTTGTTTGTTGGGAGATTTTTGATGACTGCTTCAATTTCCTTAGTGGTTATAGGTCTGTTCAGGTTTTCTGTTTCTTCCTGGTTCAGTAGTTTATACATCTCTAGGAATGCATCCATTTCTTCCAGATTATCTAATTTGCTGGCATATAGTTGCTCATAATATGTTCTTATAATTGTTTGTATTTCTTTGGTGTTGGTTGTGATCTCTCCTCTTTCATTCATGATTTTGTTGATTTGGGTCATTTGTCTTTTCTTTTTGATAAGTCTGGCCAGGGGTTTATTAATCTTGTTAATTCTTTCAAAGAACCACCTCCTAGTTTCGTTGATCTGTTCTACTGTTCTTTTGGTTTCTATGTCATTGATTTCTGCTCTGATCTTTATTATTTCTCTTCTCCTGCTGGGTTTAGGCTTTATTTGCTGTTCTTTCTCCAGCTCCTTTAGGTGTAGGGTTAGGTTGTGTATTTGAGACCTTTCTTGTTTCTTGAGAAAGGCTTGTATTGCTATATACTTTCCTCTTAGGACCGCCTTTGCTGCATCCCAAAGATCTTGAACAGTTGTGTTTTCATTTTCATTTGTTTCCATGAATTTTTAAATTCTTTAATTTCCTGACTGACCCATTCATTCTTTAGTAGGATGCTCTTTAGCCTCCATGTATTTGAGTTTTTTCCGACTTTCCTCTTGTGATTGAGTTCTAGTTTCAAAGCATTGTGGTCTGAAAATATGCAGGGAATGATCCCAATCTTTTGGTACCTGTTGAGACCTGATTGTGACCTAGGATGTGATCTATTCTGGAGAATGTTCCATGCGCACTAGAGAAGAATGTGTATTCTGTTGCTTTGGGATGGAATGTTCTGAATAAATCTGTGAAGTCCATTTGGTCCAGTGTGTCATTTAAAGTCTTTATTTCCTTGTTGATCTTTTGCTTAGATGATCTGTCCATTTCAGTGAGGGGTGTGTGAAAGTCCCCCACTATTATTGTATTGTTGTTGATGTGTTTCTTTGCTTTTGTTATTAATTGGCTGCTCCCATGTTAGGGGCATAGATATTTACAACTGTTAGATCTTCTTGTTGGATAGACCCTTTAAGTAGGATTTTGTGTCCTTCCTCATCTCTTATTATAGTCTTTGGTTTAAAATCCAATTTGTCTGATATATGGATTGCCACCCCAGCTTTCTTTTGGTGTCCATTAGCATGGTAAATGGTTTTCCACCCCCTCACTTTCAATCTGGGGGTGTCTTTGGGTCTAAGATGAGTCTCTTGCAGACAGCATATCGATGGGTCTTGTTTGTTAATCCAGTCTGATAGCCTGTATCTTTTGATTAGGGCATTTAGCCCATTTACATTCAGGGTAACTATTGAAAGATAGGAATTTAGTGCCATTGTATTGACTGTAAAGTGACTGTTACTGTATATTGTCTGTGTTCCTTTCTGGTCTATGTTGCTTTTAGGCTCTCTCTTTGCTTAGAGGACCCCTTTCAATATTTCTTGTAGGGCTGGTTTCGTATTTGCAAGTTCCTTTAGTTTTTGTTTGTCCTGGGAGCTTTTTATCTCTCCTCCTCTTTTCAATGACAGCCTAGCTGGATATAATATTCTTGGCTGCATATTTTTCTCATTTAGTGCTCTGAATATATCCTGCCAGTCCTTTCTCACCTGCCAGGTCTCTGTGGATAGGTCTGTTGCCAATCTAATGTTTCTACGATTGTAGGTTACAGATCTCTTCTCCCGAGCTGCTTTCAGGATTTTCTCTTTGTCTCTGAGACTCCTAAGTTTTATTAGATGTTGGGGTGTTGACCTATTTTTATTGATTTTGGGGGGTTCTCTGTTCCTCCTGGATTTTGATGCCTGTTTCCTTCCCCAAATTAGGGAAGTTTTCTGCTATAATTTGCTCCAATATACCTTCTGCCCCTCTTTCTCTTTCTTCTTCTGGGGTCCCAATTATTCTAATGTTGTTTCATCTTATGGTATCACTAATTTCTCGAAATCTGCCCTCATGACCCAGTGGTTGTTTATCTCTTTTTCTCAGCTTCTTTATTTTCCATCATTTGGTCTTCTGTATCACTAATTCTCTCCTGTGCCTCATTTATCCTAGTAGTTAGAGCCTTCATTTTTTATTGCACCTCATTAATAGCCTTTTTGATTTTGACTTGGTTAGATTTTAGTTCTTTTATTTCTCCAGAAAGCGTTTCTCTAATAACTTCCATGCTGTTTTCAAGCCCAGCTAGTATCTTTAAAATCATCATTCTGAACTCTAGTTCCAACATCTTACTAATGTCTGTATTGATTAGGTCCCTGGCAGTCGGTACTGCCTCTTGTTCTTTTTGTTGAGGTGATTTTTTCCATCTTGTCATTTTGTCCAGAGGAGAATAGATGAATGACAGAACAAAATGCTAACAGGGTAACAATGTCCCCAGAAAATATACACTAAACAAATCAGAAAAGACCTGAAACTGGAGGAAAAGAAAGGGAAAGAAAGAAAAAGGAAAAGATAAAAACAAACAAAAACAAAGCAAAAGAAAAAAACAGAAAATGATCAAATATAATCAGGCTGGTACGTAGATCAGTGCCACAAACTAGATTTTGGGTGTATTTTGATCTGTTAGAAGAAAATGCCTCCCAAAATTTTAAAGAAAGAAAAACTTATATATGTATGAAAATAAGGGTTAATTGATGAAGGGATGGAATATGACTGTAAAGATGAAAATTATAAAAGACTGTATATAAGGAATTGATAAGATAAGAGGTTGGTTGAAAAAAGAAAGAAGAGGATTAAAAAAAAAGGGAGAGAATGTGATCAGGCAGGAGAGTAGAACAAAGCCATACATTAGAGATTTAGGGTATAGTTTGATCTGTTAGAAGAAACTGTATCCCAAAATTTTAAAGAGAGAACAACTTATATATATATATACCAAAAATAAGGTTAACTACTATGAAGGGATAGAATATGGCTCTAAAAATGAAAAATAAAAAAGATTTTTTTAAAAAGGGATTGATAAGATGTTGGTTGAAAAAGGGAAAAAGAAAAATTAAAAAAAAAAAGACAGTTAAAAAAAAATTAACTTTGAAAGACTAAAGAATAATGAGAAAAAAAGCCATGCATTCTATGTACAGTATTCCCCTAGCACTGGAGTTCTGCCGTTCTCTTTGATGGGTAAACTTGGTCTTGGCTGGCTGTTCTTGCTGATCTTCTGGGGGAGGGGCCTGTTGCCATGGTTTCCAGATATCTTTGTTGGAGGAAGATTGCCCTGCCCTTACCGGTCCTGTCTAAGTAATCTGCTCCGGTTTGCTCTCAGGAGCTTTTGATCCCTGCCAGCTTTCCGTGCAGCTTTGGAGGATGAGAGTGAAAATGGCGGCCTCCCAATCTCTGCCCCAGAGGAGCCGAGAACTCGGGGCCCCACTCCTCAGTGCGCCCCCAGAGAAAAGCAGTCAGTCACTCCCATCTCCCTGGTCTCCGGCCGCACTCCGTGCTCACCCGGCCTGTGACCGAGCATTTCTGTCTCTGGCACATGACCCTGTTTGGAGTCTCCAAACACAGCAGATTCCTGTGGTGCCCTCCTGTGCCGCTCCTCCGGGGGGGGAGGAAGGGGAGTCTCCCTGGATCTGCCGCTTGTTGGGTCCCTGCTAGAAGAACAGTGGCCCAACTGTGCCGCGGACCACAGTTTATGGCAACCTCGAGCTGAGAGCCCACTTCTTGTCTCCGTCTCTGCAGCCGGCTTCCCCGCTCCGATACCTGGGAGCTCCGCTGCACTCAGGCACCCACAGTATTTCTGTGACCCCGAGGGTCCTGAGACCACACTGTCCCATCGAGAGTTCCACCCCCCACTTGGCCACTGGAGCAACATCCCTAAGTGGAGCAGACTTCTGAAAGTTCCGATTTTGTGCTCCGCTGCTCTATCACTTGCCAGAAGCAGCCAGCGGAGGCCCCCTCCCCCGCCGTCTATCCTCCCAAATATTGCCTCGGATTCATTTCTCTGCACGTCCGATCTTCCAGAAAGTGGTCGCTTTTCTGTTCAAAGAGTTGTTGCTATTTTCTTCGATCTCCTTTTGAGTTCGTAGGTGTTCAGAATGGTTTGATCCCTATCCAGCTGAATCCCTGGGACCAGACGAAATCCAGGTCTCCTACTCCTCCGCCATCAGTTTTGATAGTTTTAACTATGATGTATGTATGACAACTTAAGCCACACCTCACTACCACCATTTTCTGCTGTACCAATACAGAAACAACACTTAGTGCCCCTAATAGACCGTGCTCTTTTACTTCTTTTACTGTTTGCTCTGCAAGGAACCCCTGATTCCCAGGAGCCCCCTTGTTTTACTCCAGGTGGTATTTACTTGACTAACTTCAAGATAGCTTGCAAACCACCTCTACTAGAAAGATTTCCCTGACCACCTGCCACCATTCATGGGCTTTCTCCCCATTACCACCATGGCTGGGGAGTTGTCTCGACTTTTAGTTCCCATAGCATCTTGAACTTACTGGTTTCACTTCTCAAAGCATATTAAATAACAGATTTTTGAGTAATAGGAGACTACATTGCACCTTTTTTTTTTCCAGGTTTATTAAGATATAATTGACAAATAACAAGTTATTTTAAGTGGGAAAAAAATATAACCACTATATAACAATCCACTGAGGATATGTGCAAAACTTAAAGCTTTTTAAAAACTACCTTTTAAATGCATACATAATGAACTCAGGGAACATGTCTGTATGCAGTATGAAATGATAAATGCACAGTATCAGATGTGAATTTTATTATCTTTCTGTATTGCAAAGAACACATAAAGCATGTTTTAAATGGCAAAAAAGGACCTCAAAAAATCTAGTCCTCCATTAACTCAATAAAACTGGCAAAAATTGTCAAGATCAACTTTTTGAGACCTTTGGAGTTTAACCAAAGGTTTGCCACAGTCTGAGCAACAGATAATACAGAAAAGTAGCTGAATCTTGATAAGAACAACAGGCTTGGGGTGCCTGGCTGGCTCAGTCAGTTAAGCTGCTGCCTTTGGCTCAGGTCATGATCCCAGAGTCCTGGGATCCAGGCCCGCATCAGACTCCCTGCTCAGTGGGGAGCCTGCTTCTACCCTTCCCTCAGCTTGTGCTCACTCTCTCTCTCAAATAAAAAATAAGACCTTAAAATATAAAAAAAGAACAACAGGTTTTGTGGTGTTTTTACTTGCCTTATTCCTATAATCTCCCATGTTCCGCAGTCCTCAGAACCATAGTAGCTGTGAAACCCAGCAGTCTAACAGCTACGTGAAGAAGCAGATTGGGTTTGGAGCTCTCCCAGGAGGTTCCATCCCCAGAGTATTAACTATTTGACCTGTCTGACAGATCTCTGGAAAAGCCCATTCACAGGCCTTGCCTTTGAGCTGACTCAGAGCTCACTCAGTGAGGAAAGCTTTATTGCTGGGGCATTTGCTGAAAACAATTAGAAGTGATTCTTCAATATCACAGCTACCAAAGGCAGTGGCACAAGTTAGAACTAACAAAAGACTGATCAAAATACATAAATGGAAAAATCTGAGGAATGAGGTGTCTGTATGAGACTTTGAAGATCTTGAACATACTCCTGTAACCTAGAAGGCCACCTGCATGTACAGGTTTTTTGCAGGCCCCAGAAATACCTGAGCATGTCTTAAGATTTTGTGTTTGGACTTGATGCTTTGTAAGAACAGGAAATAAAGAAGATAGCAGTAGAGGAGTAAGGAACAAAAGAGCTATGTGACCTACTGAAAGCAAATGGGCAAATGTTGAATGTAAATACTATGTTATTGGTAATTACATTAAACATAAGAAATTAAACATTTCAACAGAGATTTGCAGAATGGATAAAAAAGCATAATCCCACCATATAATATCTACAGGAGATATATTTTATTATTTATTTTTGGCTTCAACAATAGAAATTTATTTTCTCACAGTTTTTAAAGCTAGAAGTTTGAGATCAAAGTTTTGGCAGGGTTGGTGCCTTCTGAAACCTCTCTTCTTGAACCTGGCCATATTCATGTTCACATGTTCTGTGCCTGTCTGTGTCCTAATCTCCTTTTACAAAGACACCAGTTATGTTGATTAGGGCCCAAACATATGACCTTGTTTTATCTTCATTAACTTTTTAAAGGCCCTGTCTTCAGTATACATACTTTAGATTCAGAGACACAAATAGGTTAAAAGTAAAGGGCAGAACTTTATATTTTGGTGTAGTCTCAAAATTTTAATTTTGCTTTTGCTTCCCTTGCCAGAGGAAACCTGTTTAGAAAAATGTTTCTATAGCTGATGTTGAGGAAATTACCGCCCATGGTTTTCTTTTTAGAGTTTCATGGTTTCGGGTATTACATTTAGTTCTTTAATCCATTTTGAGGTTATATTGTGTATGGTGTAAGAAAATGGTCCAGTTCCATTCTTTTGCATGTAGCTGTCCAGTTTTCCCGAGATCATTTGTTGAAGAGACTATCATTTTCCCATTACATATTCTTGTCTCCTTTGTCAAAGGTTGACCATATAATCATGGTTTTATTTCTGGGTTCTATTCTGTTCCATTGATCTGTATTTCTATTTTTGTGCCAGTACCATACTGTTTTGATTACTACAGCTTTGTAACATAACTTGAAGTCTGGAATTGTGATACCTTCAGTTTTGTTCTTTTTCAAGATTGCTTTGGCTATTTGGGGTATTTTTTGGCTCCGTACAAATTTTAGGATTATTTGTTCTACTTCCTTGAAAAATCTTGTTAGTTCTTTGATTGGGACTATACCAAAATAAGAAGTTTCTATGCAGTGAAGGAAACCATTGACAAAACCCAAAGGCAATCTACTGAATGGGAGAAGATATTTGCAAATATTATATTCAATAAGGGATTAATATCCAAATATATAAAGAATTTATACAACTCAACACCAAAACCCCCAAATATATTCAGTTAAAAAATGGGCAGAGGAGGGGCACCTCACTGGCTTAGTCAGAAGAGCATGCAACTCTTGATCTTAGGGTCATGAGTTTGAGCCCCACATTGGGTGTAGAGATTACTAAAAAAAAAAAAAAAAAATGAAATAAACTTTTAAAAAAGGGCAGAAGACATGAACAGACATTTTTCCAAAGAAGACATAGAGACATGAAAAGATGCTCAACATCACTAATCATCAGGGGTGCAAATTAAAACCACAATGAGTTACACCTGTCAGAATAGTTGAAATCAAAAACAAATAACAAGCATTGGTGAGGATGTGGAAGAAAAAGAACCTTCTTGCACTGTTGGTGGAAACACAAATTGGTGCAACCAGTTTGGAAAACAGTATGGAGGTTTCTCAAAAAATTAACAGTAGAAATACCAGATGACCTAGTAAATTCCACTACTGCACATTTATCCAAAGAAAACAAAACACTAATTTGAAAAGATATATGCACCCATATGTTTATTGCACCATTATTTACCATAGCCAAGTTATGAAAGCAACTCAAGTATCTGTCAATAGATAAATGGGTAAAGATGTGGTATATATGTACAATGGGGTGTTACACAGCCATAAAAAAGAATGAAATCTTGCCATTTGCAACAACATGGATGAACCTGGAGGATATAATGCTAAGTGAAATAATAAGTTAGAGAAAGACAAATACCATATGATTTTGATTTCACTTATATGTGGAATTTAAGATACCAAAAAATGAACAAAAAAAGAAAAAAGACAAAAACCAGCACAGAAACTGGTGGTTGCCAGAAGGAAAGTTGGTAGGAGGATGGGTGAAATAGGAAAAAAAAAGGAGGGGAGTGGGGAAAGGATGGAAAAATATATACCATGGAAACAGAACAAAACAGAGCTTAAGTGGCTATATTAATAACAAAATAGACTTTCAGACAAAAATTGTTAGTAGAGTCAAAGCAGAACAGTTTATAATAAAATGTCATTTCATTATGATACAAAAATTATAAACATATATGCACTAATAACAGACCCCAAAATACACAAAGCAACAACTAACAGAATTGAAGAAATAGACAATTCAAAAATAACAGACTTTGTACCCCACTCTTAGTAACTGATAGAACAACTAGGAAGAAGATCAACAAGGAAATGGAGGAGCTAATGACAATACCAAGTAATAGGAACTGACATCTATAATCAGTCCACTCAACAACAGCCAAATATGCATTCTTCTCAAATGTATATGGAATATTCTCCAGAATAGGCCATATACTATGCCACAAAGCAAGTCTCAATAAATTTAAATCATTGAAACCGTGTGAAGTATGTGTTTCAACACATTGGAATGAGATTTAAAACAAGTAAAGGAAATTGGAGAGATACAGAAATACATGAAAAATAAACACACTCTTAGGTAACCAATGAATTGAAGAAAAAAAATTATGAAATACTTTGAGATGAATGAAAATGAAAACAAAACATAGAAAATTTATGAGATGCAGCTAAAGCAGTGCTTACAGTGGAAACTTATAGTATGTTGCCTATTTTAAAAAAAGAAGAAAGAGGAGCACCTGGCTGGCTCAATCAGTGGAGCATGTGACTCTTGATCTTGGGGTTGTGAGTTCAAGCCCCACATTGGGCATAGAGTTTACTTTAATAAAAGAAAAAGAAAGAAGAAAGAGCTGAAGTAAATAACCTCATCATAAGTGATAAAAAGAAGAACAAACTAAATACAATGAAACAGAAGAAAAAATAAAGAGTAGAGCAGAAATAAAAATACAGAACAGAAAAATAATAGAGAAAATTAACAAAACCAAAATTTGATTCTTCAGAAAGATTAACAAAATTAACAGAAGTTTAGCTGGACTAACAAAAAAAATTCAAATGATTCAAATCATGAATGAAAGAGGGAACAACACTAATGAACCTACAGAAATGAAATAAAAAGTTAATCTAAGGTAGTACTATAAACTACTGTATATCAATGAATTAGACAACTAAGGTGAAATGGAAAAATTCCTAGAAAGACTAAAACTACTGTCATACTTGGTGTTAAATGTTAAGCTTAACATTTAAATGATGTTAAAACTAACATCATACTTAATGGTGAAAGACTAAATACTTTCCACCTAAGGTCAGGAACAAGATGAGGTTGTCCACTCTCAGCATTCCTATTTAACGCTTGTACTGGAAATTCTAGCAAGTTTAAGAAAGAAAAAGAAAAGGTGTCCACATTGGAAAAAGAAAAGATATTTTTATATCTTTATCTTTATATCTTTATACTCTTTTGCAAATGGAACAATCTTGTATAAAAAAATCCTAAAGGATCCACAAAAAAAGCCCATTAGATCTATTAAATGAGTTCATCAAGGTTACAAGATAAAAGATGAATATACAAAAATATATTGTTTTTCTATACACTTGTTCCTACAGTGTGGGCCCAATTTAAAACTTACTACAAAGCTATGGTAATCAAGACTCTGTGGTACTGACAAGGACACACAATAAATGAATAGAATTGAAATCCCAGAAACAAACTCTGGCATTTATGGCCAATTGAATTTTGACTGTGATGAAGACAATTTAGTCGGGGAGGAGAATAATGTTTTCAACAAATTGTGCCAAGAGAAGTAGGTGTCACATGGAAAAGAATGAAATTTGGCCCCTGCCTCAAACCATATATAAAAAATAACTCAAAGTAGATTTTATGCCTAAATGTCAAGAGCTAGAAATCTTGGCAGAAAACAGGAGTAAAAATTGATGACCTAGGGCTTCTCAATGGTTTCTTAGTCACCAAACGTACAGTGACAAAAGAAAAAGAGAGATGAATATAGAATTCCTCAAAACTAAAACTTTTGTGCTTTAAATGTTTGTGCCAAGAAAGTGAAAGGCACCCACAGAATGGGGGAAATTATTTGCACATCACATACCCCATAAGGGATATGTATAATATATTTGGGAAAAAAACAAAAAACAAAAAAATCTCTCATATCACAATAAAGAGTACCAAACCACCCCATTGAAAAATCTCCAAAAGATTTGAAGTTTTTCAAAAGAAGATATACAAATGGTCTGTGAAAAGATACTCAGTATTATTAGTCATTAAGACAATTCAAATTGGAACCACAATAACATACCACTTCATTCCTACTATAAATAAATCTAAAATAAAATAGACAATAACAAGTGTTGTCAAGGATGTTGAATAATAGGAACCCTCATATATTACTAGTGTGCATGTAAATGGCACAGCCACATTGGAAAGCAGTTTGACAAAATGTTACACAGAATTATCATACTACCCAGCAATTCTACTCCTAGGAATATATCCAAGAGAAATGGAAATATGTACACATAAAACCTCTTACAAGCATTTCTAATAGTGTCAATAGTGAAAATATACTGAGAGGTAAAAGTAGAAAATAAGCCTGGGTAGACATTGAAAATGTACCAAAACTGTCTTCCTAGGAAGTGGTGGAATCAGCTATTATTTCTGGGTGTGTTCTGGACAATTAGGCATTATATTGAGAGCAGTTACATTGTATTGGGCCCTAAGAGAACCCAATTTCTGCCAGTAGTAAGTCCCAATAAGACTGATGTTTTTGTGGACTATGAATAGGGTGAGGTTTCCTTTTATAATATGAATAATAGGCCTCCTCTCTATACTTTGAACAATTCTTTTACAGAAGCTGCTTGGCCCTATTTATGTACTGGAACAGATTCTGAATTTCTTAAAAATCTCTTAACAGATTATGAAAGATGAAATACCTGCGAAATGATTCTGTTTTAGTTTTTCGGGGTGACTTAGCCAGGAAATTTAGTCTCAGTAATTCTGGATTCTTTTTAAGTTTTACCCCTGGAAGTCAGAATAGATTTTTTTCCTTCATTTCCAACAACTATAAAACACTCCAGTAATGCCAGTTAGATAGATGATATAGGTATCAATTATCAAGTGCTTTGAAATACTAAGATAAAATATTTGAGAATTATGTTACTTAACACATCCAATAAAATATTTTATTTTTTTAAAAAATGAAAATAACCCAGAGGTCCATGAACTGATGAATGGAAAAATAAACTGTGATATATCCATACAATGAAACATTATTTGACCCTAAAAAGGAATGAAGTAGTGAAAGCATTATGCTAAGTGAAAGAGGACAGTCACAAAAGACCATATATTGTATGATTCCCTTTATATGTAGCAATGTTTTTCTTAAAGCATTCAGCCCTTTTGGATAAGAGATGACTTGGTGTTAAATATATACTTGCTTCATTTGTATCTTTGGTAAGTGGAATAATGGCAAACAGAATTACTTCTTTTGAATAGCTATGAAAGGTCGAAAGTGAAGAGTTCCTATTTATTTAGCTGTTATATGCATTGCTGATAAAAAGGAAAACTGCAAGAATTTCTTTAGTGCAGTGCAGTGTGAAAGTTCATAAGGTTAGAAGTAAGTTTCATCCCGACTTAAACTCATAGGTAATTTTTTAAAAAGATTTAATTACAGTTGTCATTTTTGTGATTTCTACTGAGGAAACAGTAGGGAGAATACCCCCACTGAATGCTCTCTCTCATTCCTGAATCATTATTATATTTTTTGAAACAATGACCTTGTCAGGTGACACTTAATGGGAAGGTCAGAGAGCATCTGATTTTCAAAGTGTTTGAATTCATGCATAGTAATTTCACCTTTTTAAAAAATTTAACATTTTGACTAAATGAGTCCTTTGACTTTTAGTAGTACTTTAATGTGGGCTCAAATAAGTAATATTTGCCCTTGATATATTGATTGAAAAACAGAAAAATCCTTTTGAGGAAATTTACTGCTTGGGGAAACTTAAAATTTATGGGATCATGACATTTTTGTGTGTGTTAAAATGTATTTTAAAAATACTGAAAAAAAAGACAGACACTAATAAAGCAATACCCTTACATCTATTATACAGGTTAATAAGTTCTTATCATTTTGTATGATTGCTGTAGAATTATTAAATAGTAATAATGATGCATTATAAATACAATCCATGTATCCCAAATCCCATTATGTTCCTTCTCAGAAGTAATTCATACCTTGAAGTTAGTGGGCTTTATGCCTAAGAAATTTTAACATTATTATTATATATTTATATATCCAAAAGTGGCATGTGATATCATGTGGCATGTTTTTGAACTATAAATGGTATCACACACCATGTTATTCTGCAGTTTGCTTTTTTCCTCAGCATCCTATTTTTGACATTTAATTTCATTGATACATTTTATATAGTATTTCATTTTGTAAGAATATGCCCCATTTTATCCATTCATCTCTTCATAAACATTTTGATAGTTTCTATTTTTTTTAACTATTAAAAACAATGCTACAACAAACATTCTTGGGCCTGCCTCCCTGTGCTCACATATAAGACATTTTGCCTGGCTATATACTTAAGAGTAGAATTACTGGCTATTTGTGTATATTTAACCTTATTAGATGTTACCAAATTGTTCTTGAAAATGGTTGTACCAATTTACATGTCAGTCCTATCCTCAGGCATTTTACAAACACTTTACTGAGATATAATTACATGCTATAAAGTTCACCTATTCAATGACTATTGTGAAAATGTTTTCATGTACATGTTTTTGTGTGATTATATATTTTCATTCTCTTGGGTGTATTCCTAGGAGTGGAATTGTTGGGCTGGATCATACTGCAAACTCTATGTTTAACATTCTGAAGAACTGACAAAGGTGGCTGCAATATTGTACAATTCCACCAGCAATGTATGGGGGTTCTGATTTTTCCACATTTTTACTAATACTCATTGTCTCTTTTTATTATAATTATCCTAGTGGTTATGAAATAGCATCTCACTGTGGTTTTGGATTACATTTTCTTAATAAATAATGAGCATCTTTTCATATGCTTATTGTCATTTCTATATGTCCTTTGGAGGAATTTTAATTTTAAATATTTTACCTATTTTTTTTAAGATTTATTTGTTTATTTTAGAGAGAATGTGTGTATGCAGTGGGAAGGGGCAGAGAGAGAAAGAAGCTCAAGCAGACTCCCCACTGAGTGCAGAGTCCAACACTGGCTCAGTCCCATGACCCTGAGATCATGACCTGAGCTGAAATCAAGAGTCAAATGCTTAACTGACTGAGCCACTGACATGCCCCTCTTTTACCTATTTTTTAAGTTCGTTTTTAGTCTTATTATTGAGTTTTATGTGTTTTTTACACATTTGAATATATATTTTGTATGAGATACATGATTTGCACATACTTTCTCCCTTTCTATAGCTTGTCTTCTTACTTTCTTGATGGTGACCTTTGAAGTACAGAAGTTTTCAAATTTGATGAAGTCCAATTTATCAGACTTTTCTTTTATTGCTTGTGCTTTTATTTGATTATCTAAAAAATCATTGCTGAAACCAAGGTCAAGAATATTTACTCTTATGTTTTCTTCTAAGAGTTTTATAGTTTTTGCTCCTATATTTAGGTCTTTGATCAATTTTAACTTAATTTTTTATATGGTATGAGGTAGGGGCTTCATTCTTTTGTATGTGGATCTCCCTTTGTCACAGCATAATTTGTTGGAAAGGGTATACTTTTCCCCATTGATTTATTTTGGCACCTTTGTTGAAAACCAACTGATTATAAACATACAGGTTTATTTCTGGGATCTTAATGCTATTTTATTGATCTGTGTATCTGTTTTTATGCCAGTACCACCCAGTCTTAATTATTGTAGCTTTGTAGGAGGTTTTGAAGTCAGAAAGTATGAGCTATACAGCTTTATATTTCTTTCTCAAGATTGTTCTGGTTATTCCGGATTCCTTTAATTTCTCTATGAATTTTAGGATCAGCTTGTCAATTTCTGCAAAACAGCATCTGGGATTTTGCTAGGCATTGTGATAAATCTGCAGATCAATTTGGGTAGTATTGCCATTTTAGCAGTATTAAGTCTCCCGGTCCATGACCATTGGATGTATTTCCGCTAGGTCTTTAAAAACTTTTTCGGCAATGTTTTATAAGTTTTAGTCTGCTTTTTATTGTTACATTATTCCTAAATATTTTAATCTTGTTGATGCTTTGTAAATGGAATTGTTTACTTAATTTTATTTTCAAATTGTTCTCTGTACTTTGGTGGTATATAGAGATAAAACTGATTTTTATATTTTTATAAATTGGTATCATATTCTGCAACCTTGATAAATTCACTTAATAGATCTAATAGCTTTTTGTTATTGATTCCTTAGGGTTTTGTATACAAGATCCAGTCTAGAAATTATCCATGCTATTGAGTTTGTTTCAGTGACTGTATTTTCACTCCTTTTTTTTTTCCACATCTACCTATTCTTATTTTATTCCCGCCTCGTTCATTTTATAATTTATTTTTTGTAAGAAATTATTTATTTATGCCTTCAAACATTCTGAATGGTTTTTTTTTTTAAGATCTATTTATTTGACAGAGAGAGACACAGTGAGAGAGGGAACACAAGCAGGGGGAGTGGGAAAGGGAGAAGCAGACTTCCTGCGGAGCGGGGAGCCGGATGTGGGGCTTGATCCCAGGACTCTGGGATCATGACCTGAGCCAAAGGCAGATGCTTTACGACTGAGCCACCCAGGCGCCCCACATTCTAAATGTTCTAATACTTACTTTAAAGTCTTTCAGAGGTGCCTGGGTATCTCAGCCAGTTAAGCGTCTGCCTTTGGCTCAGGTCATGATCTCACGGTCCTGGAATCAAGCCCCACGTCGGGCTCTCTGCTCAGCAAGGAGTCTGCTTCTTCCTCTCACTCTCCCTCCATGCTCTCTCTCTCTCTCTCAAATAAATAAATTTTTTAAAAAATTTAAAGTCTATCAAACTGTTTCAGTAGAACTAATTTTACGTAGAGTGAATTTGTTTTCCGACTTGATTTGTTGGATACCCTTGTTAAAATTAGATTTCTGTGAATTTTGGTTTGCAGGCCTATTTTGAGTGAGAGGTTTTAGAGTGTTTTGTTCTTTTTATTTGACTCTGTTCATTCCTCCCTGTGATGATCTTTCATTTACCTGCATCTGGCTCCCCAAACCTCCTGTCCAGACATAGATCTTATAATGACAATTTGGTGTTCAGCCCAGGGTGATATTTAGGAGTTACACAGATTCAGCCACTGAACCATCTTTCATGGGGATGGGGGAAAACCCCACACCATTCCCCCAGTGTCAAGCCATAAACCTGTGTCTTCCTTGTCTCTGTCAAACCTATGTACCCCACAGTAGACTGACCTCTTGCTACCACTGTTTCTCTCCAGAGTGCAATAGCCTCAGCACTGCACACTGTTTTGCATTTCTCTTTCCATTCTGCTCCATAACTTTAAGCTTATTTATGACTTTTATTTTTAGTTATCCATATTTATATTTTTTCTACTATGTTTTCTATTTTGAGCAAAGGGCATATGTGAAATTTTACATCAAATTGTGAAGTCAGTACATCTTCAGTACTGAAAGCCCAATAATATTTATTCTTTAGGTTAATTTTAAATTGTCAAAAGGTTGAAAGTAATGTATTTGCTCTCCCATATGGAATGTTACTTTATTATTATGAAACAAGTCATATAAAATAAATATTATATTTATATTATCAGATAGGTCCCTCCATTAAAGGAAAATCTTCTCAGTAATAATTATCACTTTAATATTTATTTGCTCTTTGACAAGCACTGTGCTGAGCGTTTTACCTATGATATTTTATTCAATCACAACAACCCTACAAAGTAGAAGTTGTCATAATTATAGAATAACTTTTAGGCTGTTCAAGAACTTGTAAGTAGTCAATAGAACTAATATTCAAGTCCAGGTATGTCTGATTTGAAAGCTTGTAATTTAAATTAGTTTTTTAAGTGTTTATATTTTAATTGTTGAGAAGTTCACATTTTCTTCTTCCTTTTCATCAATTAGTACAATTTTAATGATGTTTTGGTACAGAAAATTGAGAAACTTTATCTGAGAAGGGAACAGACTAGATGTTTTCAGCATTTGGTCAGAGCTTTAACTGTTTGCTATAGTGTAGAATTTCAGATTATATTTGAGGAATGTTCCCTAAACTGGTGGGATCTTCCCTGATATATTATTATTTTTGTATTTAAACTTTCAGAGGTGATTGTGACTTTTTTTCCCGTCTGTCCATTTTCATTACTTTTACATTATAAAATCACTTACCTAGAGAGATACTTGTGATCATGTGTCTTTGGTAACTTTATTTTTTGGTATAGGGCTAATTCCTATATTTTTATATTCTAAAGGAAGTACAAAGAAATAGAAAAACCTAATTACAGAGGGACAAAAGTAAGGTAGAATTGGCAGTAATGAATTCAGTGATGTCTTTGGAAGTTTTTAGCAAAAGGCCTGTAGTAGGAATCTACAGATGAAGAATTAAACCTAAATCTCATATCCTGCCAGCATTTATTAACTAACTGAAATATGCAGGTATATCCAGTAAGAAAAAAGAAGGTAGAGAAGTTTTCACTCTTTACTGGATAATTGAACTTAAAGATAAAGAATAATAATGACTGGGCAAGAGTAGTATTGTAAAAGATTTTAATTTGTAAAAAATGAAGAATTAAGATAGCAGGCGTTAGAATCAAGTGACTAAGAAGGACCCATGTGTAGGCCACAGCTCTGCTATGCTGATTATATATAAGAGCTTCAGCCCTAGTTTGGAGTGGAACATTGGAGGAACATGATTTTAGTTAGATTTTTAGTGAGGAAGTAGGTAGGAAGGAATAGAATAATTCTTAATGATTGAAACTGCTTTTCTAAAGTTTGTGTTATGCCACTTCGATTTTATGAAAGACTTGGATTAGTGCCTGTTTTCGCTAACCGAAAGAAATATGAAGAGGATGTTTGCTTTTATGAAAAAAGGGAAAACACAAAAATGGCGTTCAGCATTTGTTTTGCAGCCAGCACATACCCCTCAGCAGCAAGAGTGGCACCACCAAGCTCCTTCCCTGAGAACTACATTCAGCATCTTAGCATTAAACCACCATAGATTTGAACTGCTTCCGTGAGCATATGTGCTTTATCTTGATTTATTTTGTGCATCTGTTGGCAAGATGTGTCCTAAGTATCAGAAAAGCCTAAGAGAGGCTATTTTTTTTTTTTTTTGGCTCTGGAAATGCTCAAAAAATTTTCCATGTAAGTTAATGGTAATTGCTTCTTCGCTTTATGCCATTTTGGTTTATGAAAGTTTCCATAGGAGCGTTTTACTTTCCAGTAGTGGGGGAAACCTGTATTTGCTGAAATGAATCTCCTCCATGCCTTTCTTCTGATTGTGGGAGATGGTTTATTGGAAATCTCAAGTTTGAACTACTCAGACTCTGTATCCCATCCCTCTAGGGCCAGCTCAGCCCTTCATCCTGTCAAAGCAGATAAAACAGAACAGCCTGCAATTTGCCATAAAGGGGTCCTTGGGATGAAGCATTTTAATGTCCATAAAGAGTAGACAAGACCTTCATTTTTAAAGACTCCCATGGAACATTTCAAACAGCATGGATTTGTCTTGGTGCCCTTTGCCCAAATTAATAGATTTGGGCTGCGGACTTGGAGGATAGAGCTAAGCATTCAGGCCTACTTATCATCCACTGATATTTTACTATATCTGTCTAATTTAGCCAGAATGCCTTAAGACTGACAACACATTGAGTAGATAATACTTAAATAAGAAAAACCACTAATTGTTAGACCTTTGTCCGTTAAACATAGGAGAAATAGAGTTACAACAATATTATTTTAGAAATTAAAAATCAAGTACAGTGATCTAGAGAACAGATCAAATTGATCTAATGTATTCATTGATTTTAAAATTTTTGCCTCTGTTTATCAGTCTGGGGTAGAATTGTGTTCCGGTTCCAAATAGGTGTTCCAACCAAGAACCTTCTGATGAGAAAATGGCACAGAGGAGTATAATAAAATCACGTGTGTGATTTTGAATTCTTCTCATGCTCTGAGAACAGGAATATCTTAAGCTTTGATAGAATGGTGCAATTTTATATTTTCCATTTGACTACTCTAAAAGGTTCATTGTCTTTTAATTAAACTACAGGGAGGAAGAGCAGAAATTAAAAGATGTAGTACTATAAAGCGGATGGCTTTTAGCTACTAGTACATGAGTGAAGACACCACAATAAAGCAAGATGGAGTGCAGCAACAAGTTTTGTGCCTTGAAGCTTCCTCTTGTCTGACTGTGGCAGTAATTTGGAGTTAATTTGTGCAGCTTCTCAATAAAAGACTTTGTGTTTTATATTCTTTGATTTTTCCTAGCATCTTTTCCCAGCTGTGGGTTTTTGTTGTTGTTGTTGTTCTCTTTTTTTTTTTTTTTGGTGTTTTTGGGGGGCAACCTGTTAGTTCCCTTTATTTGTTGGTACTGAGATGATTTTTATTTCTCCAAATGAAACCTTATATAAAATAAATATTTTTAAAAATTGTATTCTAGTTGCTTTAGATACAAAGTATTTTTTAGATACTTTGTATCTAAAGTATCCATGATGTATCTTAACCATCACTCCATGATGCGTTTTTGAAATACGGTATTAGAGCTCTCCCACTTGTCCTTTTATCTTCTTTCATGAGATCCTATGCAGCTTATACAACCAGATGTGATAATCAGGTAAAACAGTTAAGGTGAGAAGTTTGGACCAGGCTCAGGGCATGGATATTTCCTATTCGTCACTTGCTTTTTACTTGAGGTAGTAGCACCTTCTTTGAATCTCCTCCTTTCTGTTCTTCCTGATAAGTGGACATCCACTTTCTCCTGTAGTGATTTGTAGTTTTAAGCATGGGGTGAATGTTTGGGTTTCTACATTTGGGAATACTACTGCCTGGTAGTTGTCTTATTTTCCTTTGTCTGCATGAAGATTTTTTTCTTTGTGTCTGTTTTTCTCCCTTTGCTTTCCACTCCCCCACATGTCCCCAAGTCCTTCAAGCCAATGAGGCTGTGGTGACACCTTCTGGGCAGTGATGGGAGTGAATTACAGCCATAAATTGCATGGTGGTGTTATGTGTACCAAAGATTTGGTTTATACTACCAAATTTAGTTTGCTTCGTCAAATGAACCCATGCAGCATTCTGCTTCTGCGCAGAGTTTCTAAAACTTGTTAAATATCGATATCATTTCTTACTTTGTAGTTAGCTAAATAAAAAACCAGTGGACCTGCCTGTTTAATCAATGTAAAGGATATGGTACTTGGTTGGGCCTGAAAATGAATGTCAGCAGAGGAAAAAATTAACAATTGCATGTTATTAGAGTATCAGCACCGCACCATCGCTATTGTTTTTTTGCCATGCTCTGATACAACAGTAACTGGTTACATACCAGTGCTTCATAGCAGTGGGAAAATGTCCTATAATAAAATCTCAGTAGAAACAATGTCTTCTCATGACCATCCACCATTGGGACCATATAGGATGAAGTCTTCTCCAGAGCTATTCTTGTCCATCCATAACTCTCATCAGTTTTAAGAAACATATAAGGAGTCTTCTAGGTAGCCTCTGTGGGAACCTTGCTTTTTTCTGAAGAGATTTCATTCCTACTTCAAAGCTAATTTAACTCTTGTATTAAAAGATTTTAAATAAATCTTTCTCGTACACAGCATGAATACATTAAAAATTTACTATTACTAACATACTTACTTTTTTTATTGACCTTTGTTTGGACAGTGAACATGATACAGCTGTAGTTTCTAATCACTAGGCAGTGCCAGCAAACCTTATGAAGTTTGTTACTCTCTTCAATAACTAAAGAGCAAATGTAGAAGTATCAGGCAACAAAGGTGTGACTAGCTGTCAAAGTGGCTATGAAACTACTACCCATCTCTTTAGCATTACCTTAGGACAGTGTCAAATGGGAAAGCTCAAGACACTAAATTTAAGTACGAGGACAACTGGTACAATTGGATATGCAGCCTTTAAAATGGCACCGCGTGGCTTATCTTAGCTCTTTGCATCATTCTTTGGCCAAATATTGCTTACTCAGGATATAATGTATGCATTTATATTTGGTACAGAACCCAATATTTCTATTAGTACTATGTAATAAAATCAAGGCAAGGACACATTGCTTCTAATTTTGATTTGCAAACAGATGGTAGATGGCTGGAAAATAGACAGGAACTATAAAAAAAACAGAGGAAAATGCTTTCATGAAGTTAATATAAAGCTAGTTTAAAATACTGAAAGTGTGAATGAGTAACAAAATATCATGTAGTAACTGTGGAGATGATGGTTTTATTTGAGGTGGGGGGAGAGAGGAGAAAGCTAGAAGGAGGCAAAAACACAATTTGGCCTAAAATTGAATTTCTCTGATAAGGCATTTCAGAAGCGGCTTGTCTTATTCACTCAGCAGCAAAATAATCATATGCGCTTTAATAATCTTTATTTTACAGGAGTGCGTTGCCAGGGTAACGGAATGTAAGCAGGGGAACAGCACCTTGCAGATCACAAAGGCAAATCTGTGGAAAGAAATTTCACTGAGTTTCTCTTTTCCTCACCAGTGTAATAACGACTCTTATTTTTCCTACACTATTTAATAATCTCACATAAACATTTTTTCCTTTTCCCTTTTATGTATCTGTTTAAACACAGACAATAGCATATATCTGGAACTGCCAAGATCAGTGGGCTAAGCAAAAAAAACAGATGTTATATCTTTAGCATTTTTATATAATTACTTTTTATTGCTGTCTTACCCTATCTCCATCCCTCCCAACCTTATTGTTATTTCCTTCTCTCTGTAAACCTGATGATAGTATTCCAAGTAAAGGGGACTTGGGGTGGGAGTTGGTATTTGGCTACATTAATCAAAATTTATTAGCTAAGCTTGCCTGCATGAAGATTCTAAAGAGGCAGGGATTCCAACTGAAACATCTATCTTTTGTAAGGGGGTAAATTGAATTATAGCAAATAGAGTGACAGACATTCAGGCAAAGCTGCAAAAATAATGTTTTCTTTACACTCATACACACACACACAAACATATATGCACACACATACATATACAAGGGAGGAAAGAAGCAGTGTTAGGTTCCTTCAGCTTTCCATTAGGGGCTGGAACCTCAATTCGTTCTAAGAAATTGGCTGATCCAAAATTAACAAAATCAAAGTTTCCAATGCATTTTCAAAAGAGATAGAAAAATAGCAGTAAGAATATACCTACTGATCATTTAATTAGATCAAATGTTTGACGAATGTATGGCTTATAAATATCTGCCTGTCATTATCTTTGCCAAAGCCATAGTAAATGTAGAAGCAAAGTAATATTGGGCTGTGAGACTGGCAAAAAAAAATGAATAAAAATAAATAAGAGCCTTCAGGAAACTAGGTATGAAAAGCTATATTCAAATCATGATTAAAGGTTTGACTTTGGCCAAGAATTTCAAGTTGATGCTGCCTCTTAGTTTTAACACACCTACTGTGTGCCCAAGTTGTATTTTTCACAATTCTTTCTCTATGCCTAAAGAACAATCAAGCAGCCAAAAACAGGTGCTCAAAAACTAGTTTCTGGATGGACTTTGTTTGAAATTATACTCTGCTGGGTTTTGGTGAAATTCACTAAAGTGTAGTTTTAATTATTGTTTTTATTATTTTTTCCTAGAGATTATTCTTTCATCCTGGATAAATTTGCACAAATACTTAAAATTCAAACTAATTAAAGCTACTTTAAAAACAGATAATGGTGAAAGACCAAGTAAAATTTTAAAAGGCCAAACAAAGTCTCATTAAAATGGCAAATTATAGGGAAAACATTCCATAGAGGTCTGGCTAGTATACATGAGATGTTCAGAAAAATGGAAAAGGGTCATGTTGAAATAGTAAGATTTCTGATGTTCCAGAAAGAATTTTTAAACCCAAATACCGCAATAGTCAAAAGTTTCATTCTCATCAAGTACCACTGAAAATTCTTAAAAATTTTAGAACTTAACCGAGTTCTTTTGAAATTGTTTCTCTTTGTGATAAAAGGCTTGACTTAAACTTAGCTCCTCATTATTCATTCTATACAGAGTCAATTCATTGGGGGCTTTCCTAGAGCCAGTATCTTCTTTGCTATAAAATTTCTATTTGACCTCTTTAATGTTAATTGTTTCTTAAGAGCTTATAAGTTCCCTAAGCTAACATAGCCAAGAAAGAAGACATTTTTCTTTCGTTGGGCTTTTATTTATGTCTTAGATGGAATGTTCTGTGGAAATAAGGTTAGCAGTTTGGGGCACAGAGTAGCATGTCTATTTTCTTAGGATTTGAGCCATAATTTATCCTTGGTGCATGAAAATCACCAATAACTCCTCATTTTTATTTAATTGTTATGAAGATAAGCATATGGTTGGCAAATGAGAACACGGTGGTAAGTAAATACTGTTCCTTTGGTGATCTCACTTTAGCTATAAACATTTTGAAATCATCTGCTAGCATTTGCTGTTCTTTATTTGATGAAAAAAAATTCTTTTCCCTCAACTCCTAAATTTGGTGCAGTTTTGGAACCATGTGTAACAGTATCTTAAAATGGGGCTCTCCCTGTTTGTCTTAGCTGAAGCCCTAAGAGAAAAGATTTCAAAGTAATATATGAAAACACCCTCCAGTTTGTACATGAAGAGGAGAGAGAAAACCAGTTACATGATTCTTAAGGTAGTTAATCATGTCAAAGATATAAACAAATTGGGGGGCACCTGGGTGGCTCAGTCGGTTAAGCGTCTGCCTTCGGCTCGGGTCATGATCCCAGGGTCCTGGGATCGAGTCCCACATCGGGCTCCCTGCTCGGCAGAGAGCCTGCTTCTCCCTCCCCCTTTGCCTGCCTCTCTGCCTACTTGTGCTCTCTATCTCTCTGTCAAATAAATAAATAAAATCTTTAAAAAAAAAAGATATAAACAAATTGGGAAGCTGGAAATTAAGGAAAAGAAGATTTTTGGAGAGAGTTGGTATGCTGAGTGTCCCATCACACCTCCAAAGGGAAGGAGTAAGGATACATCTCCCTTCATTAAGAGAGAGAGAAGCTTGAAGGAGATGACTTGGAAAGCTTAATAACTGACCCCTGCCACTTAAGAACTGCTTCTGACGCATGCCTGAAAAATCTAGAGCTTGAGATTGATTGGCAGCTGCTTTGAAGCTATTGTGATGAAGAAGCTGTGTTAGGTGACCTACATTCTCAGTTTTTTGGAGCAAATGTTGCTTAAGTTTATGGCATGGATTAAAGGTAGGCATATGCACAAGAGAGATGATGTAAGGTTGTCTTAGACCCACAGACTTCCTAGAGGGACCCAGTGATCTGAATGGTGAAGTGAACTGCCATCTTTTCAGGAGCAGTGAGCAGAAAGAGAGCCCCACCTAAATCAAAGGATCTGCAAGTGAGAGTCAAAGCACCCTCTTTCCCACTGCAAGTGGCCAGCCTATAGCAGGACTGAACTGGGAAACAAAAGTAATCATATTTTTGAAATTTAAAGTTTTTATTACTAGACAAGATGTATTAATTGTTGAGTATTTTGAGTACTTATAAATGAACAGAAACATGAAATCTGCCCTAAATTTCATGCATAGGCATGGAAAGCCCCATAAAGTAAATGTCAAACTGACAGACAATAAAAAAAGTCTGCATTGTTATACTTGCTCAACTTAATGATTTTATGTGTGTGTGTGTGTGTATGTATGAAAGGCAAAATGGTGATCTTGAAAAAACAGAAGAGTTGCATGTTGGGAAATCATATTATCCATGATCCCATAGCTTATTATCTCTATCTTTGGAGACAATATTTCTACCCATTCTACTTGGTTCTATCCATACTTCAGTAGAAGGTACCAAAGCCAAGCAAACAAGAATAGTAGGCAGGAAGATTTTTGACAGATTGTTTTATCTGTTATTTTATCTCTTTTCAAAAGCCCTTTTACAGCTTTTCTTGATTTAATATTTTGCCGTGTCTTTCTTCCTTTGTCCAGAGCTCAAGTAGAGGTATTAAAATCAAGGAACCTTGATTAACCTACAAATTGAATCACACATTACTAAACATCTGAAAGTTAATGGTAGTAATTTTAGAAGGATATGCTGAGATTCCTAATGTAGTATAATGGATTAAATAATAAAAAAATAGATGCTGTAAGTTAAAGCAATGTTTTCTAAAGTTTGGTACTCTAATCTTTAATAAAAATTTAAATATATAAGAAGAATCTTTAAAACATTGTCCAAATATATATTATTATCATTGCTTCCAGTTTAGTTTTCTGGGGACACTTTGGCATCTGAGTTTTATGGGGCTTAATTGGGCTATAGCTATACTTACACCTTTCATTGAATTACTCTGTAATGTTGGGACTCCTTAGAATGAGGAGAGATAATGACAGGGAAGAATGGATAGAAAGTGAGACGGTAGTAGACAGATGTTAGGAAAAAATAGTAATAAAGTGAAAACAACATAGAACTCTTTGGAGAGTATGTGGTAGAAAAACTGGAAATCAGTGCTGATGATGTGGGTATGAACAAAAGCAGAAATGATGTGACTTATCTACCTTCATTAGTTAGGTCTCATCAAAGCCCTTTAGGGTGATCCCATAGTGCCCTCTACAAAAAATATTCTTGTCTCTTGATCTTAACAGAAATTGTGTATCTTAATTCACAATAAGAAATCAACATTTTCTAAAGTCTGTCTCTCACACACACATACACATACACACATGCAAACTTATGGGGCAAAATCCAATTTTTAAATATAGTTCATTTCAAAGCTCTTATACTAAATTTTTTTCTTTCAAGATTTTATTTAAATTCAAGTTAGTTAATTAACATATAGTGTAGCATTAGTTTCAGGGTTAGAACCTAGTGATTCATCAGTTGCATGTAACACCCACTGCTCATTATAGCAAGTGACCTCCTTAATGCCCATCACCCATTTACCCCATGCCCCCCCTCAGTCTCCCCTCCAGCAACCCTCAGTTTGTTCCTTATAGTTAAGAGTTTTTTTATGGTTTGCCTCCTAAATAAATACTTCTTATTATTTGAATGAGATTTTATTTATCATTTGCAAAGTGATTTATATTACAATCTATGTAAGTATCAGTGGTTTTTTTCTCAGAAGTTCATTTGTTGTATATACAAGTGTGTTGTATACAAATATTTGTATTTATTCTAAAATTTAGTTGGTGCAGACACTACTAAAAATTGTCCCTGAAATATATAATTAAGGAAATTGACTAAATATTAAACACTGTTTAATTATGAGCTGTGCTCATAATTTTATCACAGTGAAGCATACCAAAAAGGATGTCTGACTAGTTCTAGCCTCAGCTCCACCACTTAATCCCTGAGACTTTGGGGCAGTCACTTACCTTTCTGAGTGTCTTCTGTATCTCACCTATAAAATGGAAATAGTAATTCTTCCCCTGCTTAAATGACAGAGTTATTGAAAAGATCAAGATAGGGAAATATATAAAGGGTAATATACATCCATATAGATATTCCTTTATACATATGATATTCTTTTTCATTATTATGATTTTAAATACACAAAAGTATCTAGTTGTGCTTCTTCCTTCCCATTGTTGAAAATTGTTTGTTGAGTGTAGATACATTTTCAGCCAATGAGAAGATTTATCATATATCACAAATAAAGGCAAGTCTGAATTTGAGAGGGAAACAGGAATTTCAGTAGTTTTCATTCATTCAGGAGAATGGAGTCAAAGTTGTTAGAATAGGGACGTAGGAAAGAAGGAATCTTATTTTGAAGAATGCTGAAAGAACTATGAAAAGCTTTCCTGAATATTCTGTTTAGACATCTTAACCTGCATTTTGGCTTTTGAATAACAGACCTTCCATCTCAGTAGGAGAATAAATTAAAATCCTTTAAAAAAACAAAAACAAAAACAAATGGACTACACTTTCTTCTTATAGAGCCCACACACATCCATAGAAGTCTGTTAAAATAAAGAGGATATATCATCTCTGGCTAGAAGTGAGGATAATTCATCACAGATAAAATAAGCAAACTCTTAAAAGCAAGTTTGGGGCTAGGACTAAGCTTGAAACTTAGTTCATTTAGTTCAGTGGAAATAATTAAAAATGGAAATAATTTTTAGAAATAGTATAATATTATTAACCCTGAGAATCCCTCCCTTCCTCCCTCCCCATACTACCCTCTCTGAGTCCCAAGTGATTGAACATATCAGAGTAATTTGATGTTAGTTAACTGATAAGCAGGTTATTCTCTTGGTTACAGTTTCAGCACAGTGTAATATGTGATAGCCAAAATATGTTAAACCTTCCAAATAGAGCACGAATCAGAAACAGGGATATGTGACTTCTTGAGACAACAACAAGCATCTGTCCACTTTCCAATTTTAAGAATCATAAACTAAGAATTTTGATGTGAAGTTGGAAAACAAGACAAGGACCATCTGATATCTATGCTTAGTTCATAAACAAAATTTTTTATAAAAACATTATATATTTTTATTTCCTTAGCGTGTGCCCTATTTATAATGCTCCTTCCCTCATTGGAAAATAATATAGGCTTATAGGACTTTTTTCCCCTACAAATTAACTTAGGGCATGTATGTACAGATCAATGAGGAAAACCTGATAAATAATCCTCTTCAGATTTTAAAAACTATTTCATCATTAATATTAATACTTTATCTTCTTTGTGAATAATTTAGAAAGCATTTTCCAAAGGATAAGACAAATATGTTCCATGAACAAGACTTTGCAACTTGGTAAATTATTTCTGTGTTTCATTTAGATAAGAGAAACTCCCATTGTTTTATGTCTTCAGCTTGAATTCATATTTCTGTAGCTTTGATTTATTTTGTAGGAGGATATATCATGGACTGAGAGAAAAGTTTTTACTTTATTAATATGATTACACTAACCTTTATGAGATAAACCATCTACTAATTTTAGAAGTGATTAACTGAGATATTAGTAAGATTGTAATTGTAAGTCTGGGTTGCAGTTCAGATCTCTAGTCCTCAATATACTAGGCCACATACACTGGTAATTGTGGTTTTGTGTGGCTATTGTGTTTGAAATGGTTGCTGACTTATGTAGGCTCTCCTGTAGTTTGAGGGTTGATTTTGGCATGACCTACTTCAATATAATTCCTATTAGTAACTCCACTGAAATGTTAAGTGATAAATCCTTTGAAATTTTTTCTTTGGGTAATCCAACTTACCTATATTATGAAAACAGAAATAGTTCTCTAAGGAGGCAAGAGGGGTGTGTATATGTGTCTGTGTGTGTGTGTGTGTGTGTTAGCCTTTAGCCTTCTAAAGAGCAGATAATTTGGGCTTCCTTTTGTTGCTAGGAATGTTATTTAAAGCTGTAGTTGACATTTTCCTATGTAAAGGAAGGATTTGTGAGACTGCTATTTCATTTCAGGCCATGTATATAAAATTCACATATCACAAGACTTAAAAGAAATGATCCAATTTCTTACTCTAAAGCAGAGTACACATCTTTATTTCTCCACAAAGTATCATGATAAGGGTGATATACTCCAATTGTGGTAAATCATTTGTCTCTAAAGTTTAAGTGTATTTACACCTAAATTTTGAGATAGTGGGACTCGTTTGCAAATATTATAAGTGATTGGCTAACATGTTCCCCATTGAAAGCAGAGATAACTATAGCTAATTACAGACTGCCAAACCTAGGGAAGTTTTACAGATTGTTATAGCTGAGAAGGAATATAAAGAAGGAACACTAACAAAATTGTACAAAGGAAATGGATTCTCACCATTATAACCAACTGTTTGTTTCTCCTGCCTTCTCTTCTCCACCTCCCTATTTCCGTGTACATGTTTCCATTTTGGGAGAAGGATGAATATTTTTATGGTTTTTCCTCTAATCAAGCTCCATTTTCTATTAAGTGAACAATGAGATGACAGCATAGTTGTACTAACGTAGTCTTACACACTGAAGATTCTTTAGCTGTCATGAGTATAGAGAGTCTGCTTTTTTTTTTTTTAATCTCCTTTAGCTGGGGAAGAATTAACTCATAATTTACCTTAGTTTTCACAAGGAAAGGTAAAGTTGTTTTTATTTAAATAAGCCATCATATTTTCAACAGCTTAAATTAGATGATTTACTTTTTCCCGTCATGGTAACCCAGATTCTTACATCTTTTGAAATGGAAACTGTCCTAACCCCATAACCTCAACATCACTGTGAGTAAAACTCTTTCTAATTATATGACTGTATAGTGTGCACATTAGCAATGCTAATCAGCTTACTGTGTTGGATTTCTATCTTCAGTGTTGATGTTCATAGAATGTCCATTGACATAACTGCAGCTCTGTACCAATGCCTAGAAGCTAGTGTATTTAAAACCACAAGTCTGAAATTCATAGTGCATACCATAGTATGTGGAAAAGATTTTAAACCATGTATAATTTTAGGTCACTAACTCAAGTTTCCAACCCATTTTATTTATCCAAAATGTTTGTGGTACTTAATGCTATATTACACTGAATCTATTGCTAAAAAAATAAAAATTTATAAAAGACTTGATCTCACTTGATTTGCTGTATTTTGTTGCTTTTCTGATTGAAAGGTAACAATCTCTTCTGGGAGAAGGTTTCTTCATCTATATTAAAGAATACCTGGTGATTTCTAGAATTCATTTTCGAAAAGCCTGTGTGAGATCATGATTGTCACAAATGAATACTTATTAAATGTCTTTTGGGTTCTTTACATTATACTAGGTTTTGCAAAGATTCCACTGAAGATAGATAATGGTATGTAACATTGACGGGTGGGCTAGGTGTAAAAGAAGATTCATGTGAATATAATTTTATACATATATATATATGAAGAAAATTATGACATAATAGGATTGTATGTGTGTATTTTAGCAAATACGTGATATACTTTAGTGCATGTGAACAAGGAAGAAATATGAAAGAGATGTATATGTAGCAATTTTCATATTTACTTCTGGAAACTGAAACAAATCCTTATATAAAATCTTCCTCAAGTTAATGAGTTATCAAGAATAAAGCAGAAGGGCACCTGGGTGGCTCAGTTGGTTAAGCGACTGCCTTCGGCTCAGGTCATGATCCTGGAGTCCCTGGATCGAGTCCCGCATCGGGCTCCCTGCTCGGCAGGGAGTCTGCTTCTCCCTCTGACCCTCCTCCCTCTCATGCTCTCTGTATCTCATTCTCTCTGTCTCAAATAAATAAATAAAATCTTTAAAAAAAAAAAAGAATAAAGCAGAATATAATAGCAAATGATTAAGAATCATCTTATGTGCTACACACATTTGACACTTCCTTCTTTAATGGAAAATGTAGTTAAGTATAGCTGTTGAAGAAAAGAACTTAAGATGTTAAAATGATAAAAATAAGATTTTTGCAAGTCCATTGGCCATAAAATGACATAAGAAGAGTTTCATGTTAAAAAGATGACTGGCAAATCCATATAGGCAAATAGGAGAAAAAAACTGAAGGGAAGATTATCATGACTACTATAGTAACCAATGTGAGAAAATTATACTAACCTAAATAGAGTCCCTAAAACATAAATTCACAAATTTATTAGAGAGATTGTAGAAATAAAAGATTGAGAAAAAGAATGAAGGAAAGGAATGCTGATGAAAAATAATCATTCATTCAAGCAGTTATTCCACACATTTATTATATACCACTCTTTGCCCCATCCCCCCACAATACTGTGCTAGGGAAATATGAAGAATAAAAAGATTTATAAGAGAATTCCTGGACAGGCAACCTAGAATTAACTTGAAAACTCTCCCACTACTAAACATCCAGAAATGGTAAATAAAATACAATAGATTTCTTTTTGAATGTATAGCTGTGCTTGTGAGAAAGTAAGGAAAATCCTTAAGACCTAAAAATGGAGAGGGCTTAAAATATGGAGTTGTAAGCATGAGGAGTGACATGGGCTACCCTGGGAATGGTAGGTATATGGGAATGGGTGAGGGAATATCCTGGCCCAAGGTTATACATTTAATAGCAAGTCAAAACTAGGAGACAAGATTTGGGGCCTACACAATGAAGGGAGTTAGTTAGAACTGAACATCAGCTTGCAGGAACCCTACGAGTTTAATCAAAGAACTGATATTTAAAAAATATCTAGCATAGGCAGAATGCAGGAAGATTTTTTTCTTCACCTGGGCTCTGTGTCTAAATGGAAAAAAAGGTTTCCCTGAGAATTTCTACCAATAGGCATACCATTTTTTAGGTTTGAGGTTTAAATTTGTACTCCTTACACTCCATATGCTGAGAAAGCAACATAAAAGTAGTAACCAAACATGAATATTCCCAAGGTACCTTACAAGAAACTAAAATAAAAGCCATTCCAGAAGGATGCACCCTCAACCCAGGCTCTACTGTATTTTCCCAGAAAATGCACTGTTAACATAGACTCATTTTCCAAAAGGTACAAAATATGCAAGGAAACTGCCAGTGTGAACAAGAATCATTAGGATTAATGACACCAGGATTAGCCTTTATCAACTTCAGAAAACTGAATAGAGAGTGTAAATAGAAAAGTATAGAATATTTTCGCAAAACACCAAAACATAAAAGCAGAATACCTAAAAATGAAAAATTTGGCCAGCTAAGAGAGAATTGACAATCAGAAGATAGAGCTGAGGAAATTACCCTAGAAGAAGTGCAGAGTTATACAGATAGAAACTGTGAAGTGGAGTTTCATAGATATGGCAAATAAAATGAGAAGATCCAACATACATATAACAGGAGTTCCAGAAGGAGACCATGGAAGAATGAAGGGGAGATAATATTTGATGAAGAAGTTTTCCCAACAGTTCAGCACCTAAATTTCTGTATGAAATACTTCTAAACTTTAAGTATCTGTAATGGCTTCTCTTTTCCTGACTGACCCATGATTGTTACATAATGACATCTAAGCTATTATTTAAGAATGAGAGCATAATAAAGCCATTTTAAAAACAAATGAAAGATTTCGCTCACTTATAGACACTCCGTAAGAATTACTAAAGAATATTTCATGTAATAAGATAATGAGCCAAGAAGGAGGAAGGGATTATGCTGAGTGGAAAAAGCCAATCTCAAAAGGTCATATAAGGTGTGATTCCACTTATAGACCATCTTAAAAATTACAAGATAATAGTAAAGGAGAGCATATTTATGGTTGCCAGGGGGTAAGAATAGTAGATGGGGAGAAGCAATGAGGGGTGACTATAAAGCACGAGAGAGAACTTGGTGATGAAACACTCTGTGTCTTGATTGCAGTGGTGGTTACCTGAAATCTACACATGATACAATGACATAGAACTATACACACACATTGTACCAGTGCAAATTTTCTGGTTTTGGTATTTTTGCCATAGTTATTTTAAGATGTAACCATTGGGAGAAACTGATTGAAGAAAACAGGGGCCTCCCTATATTATCTTTGCAACTTCTTTGAATCTATGACTTCCAAAAGAGGGAAAAAAGTTTTTAAAAAGGAAAAATAAGAGTGAAACTGAAATACTGGACAATAATGTCATATAAGAATGAAGAAAATTTTGCCTTAGAGTGCTAAATTCCTTGTATTATTTGAAAAGAAGATATATTGATTGCTATTAGATTTTAATCTGTTTTCTATAGTAAAAGCTTAAATGTATCCATTAAAAATGTAAAATTATGATGTTATCCCCAAACACATAAAGAAGGATAAAAGGGCAGAGTAAATAAAACTTAGGAGATGAATTTTATTTCTGGCAGTGTGGTTAACTAACATCAACTTCCCACCAAAAACAATTAAAAATGCTGAATAAAACTTAATTTAATTCATCCATGAATTGGTAACAAAGTAAGGGAAATTCAAGCTTAAGACTAAATGAAAGCAAGAACCTGAGTCAATATGGACTCTTGAGAAGCAAACTGAGGGTTCTAGAGGGGAGGGGGGTGGGGGGATGGGTTAGCCTGGTGATGGGTATTAAAGAGGGCACATATTGAATGGAGCACTGGGTGTTATACGTAAACAATGAATCATGGAACACTACATCAAAAATTAATGATGTAATTTATGGTGATTAACATAACATAATAAAATAAAATACAATAAAAAGAACCTGAGTCAATTAAGAAGTCAGCTTTCACCTTGAAGACATTCACTGAATTGAACTGAATCTTTGGTTTTTGTGAGTTTCCAAAGTAGAAGGAATAGTAGTCAAAGTTCAGGAACTGCCCAAGTAACTATTTCCTTAAAGCTGAGAACACAAACTTAGAACTGTAAGGAAGGGTACAAAGCGATTGGAATTAAAAGTTAAGTTCCCTCTAATTTTCAGAAAGAAATATTGGATATTTAGATATTTATTACATTTAGGCTGTGATGAGGTAGGTATGTATGCAAAAATTTCTATGGAATTACTAAAAGAATGATAATGGTAGGTAATATAAATATTTTTTAAAGTTTGAGGAACTGTATAAATTTCATGTAGACTTTAAGGGAAAATCTGTATTAGAGATAAAGACAAGCGACTACATAAGTATAAAATTTCAGCTCACTAAGAAGATGCATTTCTAAGTGCACATAATAAGAGGGTGTAAAAGTAAATAAAACAAAAATTGACAGACCTATAAAGAGAAATAGGTAAATTCACCAACCTGTTTCAGAAGTGTTTAACACATCTCTCAGTTTTTGCAAGATCTATCTAATATTAATAAGCTGATTACTATATTCACACAGTAAAATCAAGAGCTAGTCATACCTTATAAATATTTTATAGATATTCCTTTTTATTCCCTCAGTATTTAATATAAACAGCTTTTTAATTAAAAAAAAATTTGTCAAGTTAACAGAAGGCAGAAAAAGACAAGTTCTAAGATAAAGCAAATAAAAAAAATACAAAATATTATAGAAATATACTCAAGTATTAGTTTTCAGAGATGTAAAATACAGTAATCTTAGATCAGTAAGCAATATTGTCAGGTTTTTTTTAATTTACCTACATTTTACTTATAAGAGGCATACTTGACACATTAAGACACAGATTAGAAGTAAAATTAAGGGGGCGCCTGGGTGGCTCAGTTGGTTAGGCGACTGCCTTCGGCTCAGGTCATGATCCTGGAGTCCCGGGATCGAGTCCCACGTCGGGCTCCCTGCTCAGCAGGGAGTCTGCCTCTCTCTCTGACCCTCCCTGAGCAGGGAGCCTGCCTCTCTCTCTGACCCTCCCCCCTCTCATTCTCTCTCTCAAATAAATAAATAAAATCTTTAAAAAAAAAAAAGTAAAATTAAGGCACACACGTGATGTGATGAGCACTGTTGTATGCAGCTAATGAGTAATTGAACACTACATCAAAAACTAATGTTGGCAAATTGAATTTAAATTAAAAAAAAGATGTATGAGGCAAACACTAATAAAAAGAAAACTAATATAATACATTGATATCAGATCCAATATTTTTAAGGCATAAGCTTTGTTAAACTACAAATTATAAAATGAAAAACTCCAAATATATATAAGAAAAGTTTGTATGCACCTATTAACAAAGCCACAAATTATATATAGCAAAAATTGACAGAATTACAATAAAATGACAAATCTGTAGTTATGATGGGAGACATAATACCCTTCTCTCAATAATTGCTGAAGCATCCAAATTATTAGTAAGGCTAGAAAGAATTTGAAGAAAACAGTTAACAATGTAATCTAATGGGTAGATTTGTGCAATGATTCTAATATTCATGAATTACTTTTCAAATAAATATATAACATTTGTATGGACCTGCCATATACTAGGGCACAAAGCAAGTCTGACATAAGCTAAAAAAAATCAGTATCATACCACCTATATTCTATAACCCACAAAATTAGAAATAAAAAGATATTTCAAAACATCCCTTAACCTTGGAAATTTAAAAATAAACTCCTTAAAGTCATGGGTCAGAAATAAAAATTGCAACAGAAGTTTGAAAATATTTAGAATGGCACAATAATAAAAATACAGCATTTTAAAGCTTGTGACATAAAGCTAAGGAAGTACTTAGGGCAAAAGTTTAGCTAAATATTCAACTTGAAAAAAAGGAAATAAACCAAAAAAAAGTAAAAGGAAGGAAATAAAGAGCAGAAATTGAAGGATTAGAAAATAAAGATAGAATAAAAAGATTGTTCTTTGAAGAGACTAATAGGCAAACATGAAACAACTAATTAAGAAAGCTACAAATAGTATTAGGAATGAAAAAGGAGTCAATACCTACAGTGCATTAATATTTAAATACATAAGGGAAGACAATTGTGAGTCAAGAGTTACCTAGCTCTGTTCCCCTGGAAAGCTGTTCCATCTGTTCCCTTAGAATTGCAAATAAAAATCAAAGCTGACTTTTTGGAATGTGAGCTATGTTTATACCAGGCACCATTGCCTATGTTAAAAGGGACACTTGATGAGTAAATCACCTGGGAGGGCTGTAAATAAGCTACTAGAAAACCATAGCAAACTTCCCTGAGTGTGGTGACTTTAAGCTGAACCTGTAGAATTATGAAAGGAAATATTAATGACCCCTGCACCCATCCAGTGTGATTTTGTTCCTTCATATCTTAGATTAGCTTCTCTTTGTTTGGTGGCCTATTGTGAGGAGTACTCCTACTGAAGAAAAATGCTTGACATTACCCTGCCAATATGCTGTGTATCCTGGGCTGAACTCTGCTAAAAGAATTTATGTCAAGAATGGTCTATAATAGTTATGTGAATCTAATTGTTAGTTAAGCTCAAGAAACTTCCCCTTGTGGGCATAAATTATGCCAATAAATTTGAAAACTTAGCTGAAATGGACAATTTCCCAGAAAAATAAAACTTGTCCAAATTGACTCAGGAGCAATTAGGAAACACAAATAGAGCTATAACTCTGTAAGAAATTAATATACCTATAACTTTTTAAGAAATTAAATTATTTTGTTCACTGAAAGAAATGATATACAGTGAAAATATAATCCAGAGACAGGGAAATCATTTTGATAACATGATAAAGGCAGAAATGTTCATGGTAGAGCAAATCCACTTATAGGTACTACCCTAAGGAAACTCTCATATATAACACAGAGACATGTATAAGAATGTTCATTACATCATTATAAGAGTGAATAATTGGAAACTATCTATCAAAAAGAATAAACAAATCTGTGATGTATTAATGTAAAAGAATATTACATAGCCAGTTAATGAATGAACTATAGCTGTTGCATCAATATGAACAAATATGGTAAACAACGTAGGACAAAGTAAGCCAAAATATACTACGTACGTTGGGATGTCATTAATGTTTTAAAATGCAGAGATAGTTATATATGTAATAAAAGTATAAAAACATGCATGGAAATTTAGGATAATGTTTATCTCTACTAGGGGAAAGGATGGAATGGAGAGAAGAGTGCTTCAGTTTTATGTCTTCAGCTGGATGCTGGTTAAATTAATCTTAACTTTTTTGGGAAGCCTTAAATATTTTATTGAAGAAAGATATGTAAGTTGAAATATCAATTTTAACATACTTATATTACAGCAAGGGCTCTAAGATGATAACAAATCATATTAAAAGGCATTACATTATCACCATAAGAATACTAAAAAGAACAGCTATTGTAAGATTTTAGGTAAGTGGACAATGCCTTCTCTGTTACTGTGATAAAACAGTTTCATGGAGAGGGAGGCATTTCATCTGGGTAAAATTCTGACTTACTTGTTTTTCAGGTTCTATTTTGTCCTTTTCCTTTCATTATATATTTAGTGAAATCCCTGTGGCATATCCACAAAAAGATTTAGTTGGCAAAGCATGGTGTGTGTTTTAAGGCAAGGCAAGTAGATTAAGAGGGGCAATGAATTTGTGAAGCAAATAGTGGACAATAAGGATATATGGGGTAAGATTGTTATAGGTCTTGAATGTCTAGTATAAAAATTTAGACCTTATTCTTTATTGTTTTTCCAATTTTTCTATTTAGCCATGATTCATTTACACTGTGACAAAACAATACATTTACATTGTGACAAAACACATGACTGGGAAACTGCACTGCTTGAAAACCTTGTTCTTAGCATGGGAAGCAATTGAATCGCTTCAAATAGCAATGTGAAATGTAAACAAAAACAAAAACAAACATGTATCTCACCATAGTTTGCAGTCTATTTTAAAGGGAAAGGATTCTGGATTTAGGGAGACCAAATAAGAAGCTGTTGCGTATGGCTAGACATAATGGTCTTAGCAGTTGAAAATCAGTTGAGAGAATTGTGAAGGAAGAATTAGCAGATCTTTACAACTTTTGGAGTCCGAATAAGACGTTTTTACCAAGGGTATTAGAAACTTCAACAAAAATGGGAGAATAAGGGGGTACCTGGGTGGCTCAGTTGTTAAGCGTCTGCCTTCAGCTCAGGTCATGATCCCATGGTCCTGGGATCGAGCCCTGCATCGGGCTCCCTGCTCAGCAGGAAGCCTGCTTCTCCCTCTCCTGCTCCCCCTACTTGTATTTCCTCTCTCGCTGTGTCTCTCTCTGTCAAATTAATTAATTAATAATTAATTAATTAATTTTTAAAAATGGGAGAATAAGGCATCTGGTCTTTGCCTTGAAGTATTTGAATTCTCATGATACACTGTAAAGGGACAAATTGTGACCCACATACGAGGTTGGTGGTCTGACTTTATGTTAAAGAAAATACCAATAACTTTTAAGAAAAGTACTGAAAGCATGAGGGCATTTACTAAGGTACCTGGGGTCCTAATATGAAGCTAAAGTTAGAAACAGGTAATTTGGCAAATGGTGGCATCATGGATATGGATACTGAAAACTAACAAGGTTATATAGACTGTGTATAGACACTTGTTGGTCGTTGATTAAGTAAGGGCAAGTAAAGCAATAAATGTGAACTGGATGGGAATTGGGTTATGGTATTAAAGTAGCCTGCACTTTAGAGTAAAATGCAGGAATAAAAGATGCAAAGCATTTTTCTAATTCAATAGGAAATAAGAGTTAAAAACAGAATTTTGAGAGAAAAGACAGAACAACCATGGTGTCAATTATAGAACTGAGTCTGAAGCAGTTTACAGGGGGGGACATTTTATATCAGTCAGCATGCTGATGATTTTGTTTCTTAATAGTGCAGAAGAGTAGGGGCGCCTGGGTGGCTCAGTCGTTAAGTGTCTGCCTTCGGCTCAGGTCATGATCCCAGGGTCCTGGGATCAAGCCCCGCATCGGGCTGCCCCCTCAGCGGGAGCCTGCTTCTCCCTCTCCCACTCCCCCTGCTTGTGTTCCCTCTCTTGCTGTGTCTCTCTCTGTCAAATAAATAAATAAAATCTTAAAAAAAAAAATAGTGCAGAAGAGTAGAAAAGAATAAAAACAAGAAAGTGATGTTACCTTTTAACACCAAAGCTATTTCACTTGTAAAAAATATGATAAAACACTTCTTTGTCAAAAGGGAAACTATAATTTTAAATTGACTAAATGTTATTTTGGGGTACTTTGGAATCTTTAAGATGATGCTTCTTACTTAGTTTTTGTTTATTTTTTTTTTACTTCTTTCTACCCAAGCTAATCATCTTTTTAATTAATTTTTTTTATTTTGAGATAATCATTATTCACATTCAGGGGCAAGAAATAATATAAAGACATCCCATATAACCTTTCTACAGTTTCCCCCAGTGGTCATATCTTGCATAAATAGAGTACATATCACAGCCAGGATGCTGACATTGAAACACTCAACACACAGAACATTTCCATCACCAAAAGGAGCCCTCATGTTGCCTTGTATAATTATACATATTTCCCTCCTGCCTCCAACCCCCCTGAACCCCTGGAATTGCTGGTGGGAACGAAAATGGTTCAACTACTTTGGAAAACAGTTTGGCAGTTTCTTAAAAACACACCCCCCACACACAGTATGTGATCAAGACATTTTATTTTCAGATGCTATAAATGTGTGTGTATAAGTCTTTGTATAGACTACCTAAGAGAAAAAGAAATATATGGCTATACAAAGATACATGTTCATAGCAGTTATATTTGTAATAATTAACAAATGGAAACAAAAATGTCCATCAACAGGTGAATGGATAAATACATTATGGTATATCCATACAGTAAAATACTACGTGGTAATAAAAGGAAATAAACTACTGATTGCACAGCAAATTAGAAAAATGATTATGATGAGTGAAAGAAGTCAGACAAAAAGAATACATAAAGTATTGTTTCATTCATAAAATAGTCTAGAAAATCTAAACCAATCTATAGTGACAGAAAACAGATATGAGGTTGCCTGGGGAAGAGGGTGGGGGGAGGCAGGGGCAGGAGGGAGGGATTACCAAAGAGCACAAGAAAACTCGTTTTCTGGGTGAGGCATATATTCATTATCTTGATTGTGATGATAGTTTCACAGGTACGTTCATAGGTCATAACTTACAAATTGTACACTTTAAATACGTATAGTTTATTATACTTTAGTAAAGCTGTTAGAACAAAAGAAATAACATGTACATTCAAAACTTAGAGAATGATTTAATTATGTTACATAAAAGTAAATTTTTGAACACCATAGCTTTTAGAAATCATGTTTTTTAAGAGGAGTTAATGTCATCAGAAAATGCTCATAATATTCAGTGACAAGTGTGGTTCTGATTTATAACAGTCCAATAATATTTGTTGAATGTTAAATGAATCAAGCAGTGTTAAATGAAAAAAGCAAGATATAAAAAAAAGAATGTTATATAAATGGAACTGGTAGTATGTAATCTTTTGGGATTGGCTTTTTTTTTTTTTCTCAGAATAATTCCCTGGAAATTTTTGCTTGCTTTTGCATGTATCAATAGCTTTTTTCATTTTATTGCTGAGTCATATTCAGTGGTGTGGATGTACCACAGTTTAACTATTTACCCTTTGAAGAATATCTGGGTTGTTTCATTTTGAGCTATTTATTAATAAAGCTATTTGTATTACTTGCCAGTGGCTGCCACACAAATTATCACAAACTAGGGCTTAAAACAAAAGAAATTTATTCTCTCACAGTTCTTTGAGGCTTGGACTCTGAAATTTGGCAGGATCCCACTCCCTCTGAAGGCTCTGGGGGGGGAATTCGTTCTTCGCCTCTTTCAGCTTTGCTGCCTTCCTCAGCCTATAACCAGTCTCTGCCTCGGGTTATAAACTTCACATTGCCTTCCTTTCCTCTATCAAACTATCTTCTGTGTGTCTCCCATAAGGACGCTTGTGTTTGGATCTAGGGCCCACCTGATAATCCAGAGTGATCTCTGCATGTCAGGATCTTTCATTACATCTGCAAAACCCCTTTATCCAAGCACAGTAACATTCACAGTTCCCAGGAATTAGGACACGAACGTATCTTTGGGGTGCCATTATTCAACCTACTACACTGCTCTAAACATTCATGTGTCTACTTTTGTTTGCAATTAAGTCTTCGTTTCATTGTGACATGTGACTTGGAATAGGATTGCTGGGTTGTATGGTAACTGCATGTTTAGGTTTTGGGGGGTTTTTTTGTTTTTGGTTTTGGCTTTGGTTTTAAGAAAATGCCAGCCTATTTTCCAGAGTTACTCTGCCATTTTACATTCATACTAGCATTGTATGAGCAATCCAGTGTCTCTTCTTCCTGAGCAACATTTGATGGTGTTGCTATTTTTTTATTTTAGTCATCCTGATAGGTGTACGGTGATGTCTTATTGTGGCTTTAATTTCCATTTCCTTAATGGCTAATGGCTAATGATGCTGAACATCTTTTTGTGTGCTTATTTACCATCTATAGATCTTCTTTGGGTAAATATCTCTTCATGTCCATTGCCTATGTTCTAATTGAGTTGTTTGCTTATTTTCTTACTGTTGAGTTTTAAGAGTTATTTATATAGTGTAGATACTAATCCTTTGTCATATCTTTCCCTCTCCATTTTCATTTGCAAAGCAAATGTTTTTAATTTTTATGAGATTCATGTGAGCAGTTTTTCCTTTCATGAATCGTGTTTTTGGTGTCAAGTCTAAGAAATCTTTTCCTAGCCCTAGATCTGGAAGATATTCCCCCATGTCTTTTTCTAAAAAGGTTTTGTAGTTTTACATTTTTTTTCAAGTGTGTGATATATTTTGAATTTTTAGGTAAGGTATGATGAGTCTTAGATTAAGGTTCATTCTTTTGCCTATGGATGTCCAGTTGCTCTAGCACCATTTGTTGAAAGGCTATCTTCCCTCTATTTGGCAATTTAAAAAAAAAAATCATTTGGGCATTATTGTATGGATCTATTTCTGGGTTCTTTATTCTCTTCCATGGATTTATATGTTTATCCTTCCATGAATACTGCACAACTGTATACTGTAACTATAAGTTAAGTCTTAAAACCAGATAGACTGATTCCTCACACTTCATTTTTTTCAAAGTTGTTTTAGCTCTTCTAGTTCTTTACGTTTCCAGATGAATTCTGGAATAATCTTATCTATATAAAAACTCTTTATGGGATTTTTATAGGTAAAACTGTATATTTATTGGGGGAGAACTGACAACTTTACTATGTTGAGTCTTCCAATCCGTGAACACAGTATGTTTCTGTATTTGTTTGTATCTTCTTTGATTTCTTTTGTCATTGTTTAGTTTTCAGCATTTAAGTCCTGTATATGTTTTCTTAGATTTACTCCTAAGTATTTAACTTTTTGAACTCATTGTAAATGGTATTGACTTTTTTTGTGTGTGTGCCATGTGTTCATTACTTGTATATAGAAATACAATTGATTCTTGTATGTTTATCTTGTATCTTGCTGAACTCACTTAATAGTTTTAGGAGTTTCTTTTCTACATACCTTGAGATCTTCTACATAGTTGATCATGACATGTATAAATAAGGACAGTTTTACTTCTTCCTTCCCAATGTATATGCCATTTATTTACTTTTTTTGTCTTATTGCATGACCTTCTAGCACTATGTTAAGAGCAATGAGAACAGACTCCTTGTCTTGTTCCCAGTCGTAGAAGGATGCATTCCGTCTTGACCATTCAGTATAGTATTAGCTGTAGGTTTTTGCTCTTTATCAAGTGGAAGAAGTATCCCTCTATTCCTATCATTCTGAGCATTTATCATGAATGGGTATTAAATTTTGTCAAATGCTGGGTTTTTTTGCATCATTTGATATGATCATGTGATTTACTCTCTTGAATTTTGAATAGTATCCAGCCTTGCATCCCTGTAATAAACCTCACTTGGTTTTGGCATATAATCCTTTTTGTATGTTGCTGGATTGTATTTACTAATCTTTTGTTGAGCACTTTTGCATCTATATTAATAAGGGATGTTGGTGTGTAGTTTTCTTCCTTCCTGTCTCCTTAAATCATGCAAAGCATGCATGGGAATTATTGGCATCAAATTCAGATTGAGTTTACATGTAGGGAGGCAAGAAAGAGAAGGGAAATGAGGTGAAGAAGCATTACCCACAAGGTTTTAGTTAAACTGTAACTATAATATTCTATTTCTTAAAAAATAATTAAGCAAAATGGAAACATGTTAAATTTGACAAAACTAGGGCGCCTGGGTGGCTCAGATGGTTAAGCGTCTGCCTTTAGCTCGGATCATGATCCCGGAGTCCTGGGATCGAGTCCCGCATCGGGCTCCCTGCTCAGCGGGGAACCTGCTTCTCCCTCTGCCTCTCTGTCTGTCTCTTATGAATAAATAAATAAAATCTTAAAAAAAAAAATTTTGACAAAACTAGATAGTGGTTATACAAGCATTCCATGCCATTATTCCTTTTACTTCTTTCTATGCTTGGAATGTTTGATAGTTTTGTTTTGTTTTGTTTTTAAGAAAAATAAAAACAGTAAAAATATTTTGCTAAAGGACCCAGGCACCACCTACAGCTTATTTTAGGAGTAGAAATCCCAAAAGAAAAGGGAGTAGTAAAAATTCACAAAGACCACTGTGAAGGAGAGTGACACATTCAGTGTATGTAAAGTTAATCCATTTGTACCTGTGTAGCTGGCTAATAAATGTTCAATTTAAACCTCTGTGTTTGAGGTACTGAGTACCTATGGAGTCCACAGGCTGAGCCTCACGTTACAACTATTTCTTCTCTTTTGCTGTTTCTATGTTCCAATGTCTTTTTCTTCCCTCTTTCCTAGATGTGATGCTAGTCTAATGTTTTGTCCTTTCATCTGTTGATGAGAAGCAGGAAATATGTCTTTATTTCAATTGATCCCTTTTCTAAGTCAAAGGGCACACACACGAGAGACTTAAGCCAAGTCTCTATGCCTATAAAAATCCTCAAAGAGGTTTTTTTCAAAAAGTGGGAGGTAACATTTTCAGGATCCTCCTGTAGAAGCCAGTTTTCTTTTCCCTTTTATCTCTAGCCTTCCTTACATAGAAAGCTCTCTTTGTTGAAGTTCAGTACCAGGACAGGTATGTGTGTCAAGTGTTTGTTACCTATTAAAAGAGCTACTAATTTGATAATATATGTCTTAAACATGCTCGCAAAAAATCCTTTGTTAATTGCTATAAGAAAGGATCAGACCCATTTGGTGTAAATGTTACATAGAATCTGATTCTATGAGGATTCTACCTGATTCATTTTAAAAATTGAAGGACTTTGTTAATATATGTCGTGGTTTTCTAAGCCAGCATAATAAGGTAATAGGACAAATTTTCAGTTAGCAGTCATATTTAGTTAAGCCCTATAGGTTCTGTATCACCAATAGACAAATCTAGGTTATTTATGTTAGGTGGTGATAAGTGCTATGGAGAAAAATAAATTAAGGTAAAGGAGAAAGAGAGTGCCAAGGCTGGGAGTGATTGCTCTTTTATATAGGTGGTCAGGGACAATACGTGAAATAAGTAAGAAAGGGAGGCATGTGATTCTGGGGAAAGAATATTTCAGCTAGAGGAAGCAGCAGTTACAGGGCTCTGAAAGTGAGATTGTACTTGACACATTCAGGAACAAGGAAACCAGTGGAGGCTGGAATAAAGTGAATGAAGGAGATGAATAATAGCAAATGAGGTCAGAGGGTTGGGATGGAGGGTAGTCAAATCAAGGAAGGCCTAGAAAGTCAAGGTAAGGACTTTGGCTTTGACTTTGAATGATAAAGAAAGCCACTGAAGGATTTTCATCAAAGGAAGGACCTGATATAATTTATGTTTTTAAAAGGATTACTTTGGCTATGGAGAAGGGAAGATGCCTATTAGAGTCTTCCTTTATAATTTAGGAAAGTTTAATGAAATAATAACAGTTAATATTTATGTGCTAATAAATATTAATTATACTATATTTTCCAATATTCTTTTATTTAATAATAACCACAACACTATGAAGTAGGGTCCTAATTATCTCCCATTTTACTAATGAGGAAAGTGAAACACAAAGAGGTTTAGTAAATCACCCAAATCCACACAGCCACTAACTGTCAGAGTTTGGATTCCAACTCAGGCAGTCTAACTTCATTGATTCCACTCTTAATTAACAAAAATGCCAAACTGCCTCTCGTACTTCATGGTGGTATTATGAAGAATATGTGGGTATATATAGCTTTAAAATGTTAAAATTCACCAAGTATATAAAACCAATGAAGTAATGGAAAGAATAGGATTGTTACAATCTATAAATTCTATAAATATTTAAATAAATTCTATAAGTAGTTTTTAGGGCAGAGGAAAGAACTTGTGGTAGATCATTGACTTGAGGGGGAAAATAGCTGGTAAAAAATATGTGTAGTGTGTGAAGATAATTTTTATTGAAGGAGAACATTTCTCTACATATTTAATTAAAAGGCTAGTTTAAAGGACAGGAAAGGATTATAATCTAAGTGGCAATATTTAGGCTGGTTGAGAATTGATTGTTGCTGGATAAGATTAATTTGAATAAGATCAAGTATTACAAAAAAAACTAAAGTAGAAGTTTTTGTCATCCTATAGAAGAATGATCTTATGACATGCTACAATATGTTCTGAAAGTACCTACTTCAAAAATTTTTACCTATTTGCTGGATTGAACTGGGTTTCAAGATCAGTTCCATTTCAAACGAAAATGCTTCTAGTGGTGGTTTAAGACACTTTTTTCCTGTTTGGTATTTAAACTGAGTCATCCAATTTGAGACTATTGTGTCACATTTTCCACCTTTCATTCTCCTCAAGAGGTAGGAGTCAGGAGAAACACAAGTGATGAACATTAGTGGCAGAGTGTGTGGTTACAGGAATCAATAAACCACAGGATGCTTCAGATTCTGAAACAGTGAAAAAAAGGTGAGGCCACTCTATGGAGTCCACAGAAAGAGTTATTGTCTAAAGCTGGTGGTACTCAAGAGTGCAAGGACCCAGCCCATAATTAAAGCTTCCCTATCCCATTATAACTCTTTCTACAGAGACATCCTGAGAGAACCCATAACCTTGACCATATCTGAATTTTTACAAAGTTGATGTTTTATAAAATAACAATGCAGTTTAGTAAAAAAATAAACACATGCTGTGTAGTATGTAAATTGTTATTGCTATGAGGTTACACACCCTTGCTAGCAGATTAAACAAAGCCTCCAGGCCCAGATTTTAAGACCTTAAACCTGTTCATTCTAATCTCTCCAGTCTCTTGTGATGACCTAAAGCATCACAACCTCAAAAAAACTGTTTAGGATTTATATTTTGTATTTTTCTTAAAATTCTTTCTTGCCCCTGGCCTGATTTTTAAAGTTCATTTTAATCTTCCATACTTAATTGCATAACTCAGACTTAAACTTTAGTTGCCAAGTCTTTAATTGAACAGATATACGCTGTACTCTGTGAATTCTAGATTAGCCAAACAAAAGAGAAAACTAGGAAAGCCCTAACAGTGCTTCCAGTTTTAACATGTCACTTGTCTGCATTTCTTCAATTCCGGCTTTTATCCACTTAAATCAAGTGGTGTTAGCTTAGATAGAGACTTCATAATAGAAGTAAGCTTTTAGAAATGAATTTTAAAAGCAGAGGACTTTTTCATTGTTTCAGGAATGAAACAGAAAATATGACAGTAGACAGGAGACAGTAAGAATGAAGATGAACTAAGTGATTTTAAAAGACACAGTCTTCAGAATTAGAGAGAAGAGAGATGTTGATGGGGGCAAATTGAAGGAGGTCTTTCAATATGAAAACAGTACATATAGCTGCTCCTCATGTATATTTAAAATAAGCAGCCCTTTAGCTTGCCTGTGTAAAGCCAATATCCACTGAGCACCCACCATGTGCCCAACAGTACTTTACTTGTCTCAATTTATTTGATCCTCACAACAACAATATGAGGTCATTACCACTATTTCTCCTATTTTATGGAAGAGTAAGTGAGGTATGGAGAAGATAAGGAACTTGACCAAGATTATATACCTTGTGAGTGTTGATACCAGGTTTCAAACTCAGACTGTCTAGCACTGGAGTCTCTGCCCTTAACCACTAGGCTAAATCAACTCTTAAGATTGCAATCCTGTAATGTTATATAGCAAATATGAAAGTATTGTTTACATAAGTCTTATTTTGTTGTGTATCAGAAATGAGGATAGTCTAAAGATAGAAATGTGCCAAGACTCAGGACCTACCAAGCATGTAATAGAAGCTTTCTGAGTTGGGAACCTTGGTACAGTACCATATTTGATTGTTTGAGAAAGAGGAGGGAGTTTCATTTCATACATTCAAAAGTTTTCCTATTCTCTATACTTGTTTTGTGTGGATAGAAACTATAGAAGCTATTTTCTAAGTTTATCTCTAAAAACAATTTTTGGAGACTCCTACAAAAAATGGATAGGTATACACAGATGAAAAAATAGGAAATACCAACTATGGAGGTATCTATTATAAATAAAATATGAGAATGAACACATCGAAAATTATCTAATTTACAACAAAATTTTAAAGTTAGTAATGGTTGTGTTTGTTGGTGCGTCTCTGAGTGATTTTGCTCCTTCTTTCTGCTTTTCTTGATTTCCAATGTTTCTTTCACTAACTTTTTCTCCCATTATAATAGAAGTCATTTTTTAAAAGCTTCATGAGTTTGAATCAAGAAATTTAATTAAAGAAGATTCCATAATTGATTTATAATTTTTAAAGTGGACTGATATAACTTAGTTCATTATAAACTTGTGGAGGGCAGAGAATATATGGTCTCCTTCTTATAACTTCCCACTGTATCTATGCTGACAGATACTAGCGGTCTAATATGTAATCATTAACAAAAAAAACAAAATAAAACCCTTATTGGGGACTGTTGAATTCACCAGAGGGAGAAGTAAAATAAAATTTAAAATCATCAAAAGCTGGTGTAGGAGAAGCAAGTACTGAGGAGTCCCAAGTGATGAAAATAAGGGAACTTAGAGCAGAGTAAGAAAAACCCCTAAGTACCAGAGCTGCCTATGCCATATTATAAAAGTACAGCAGCTTCAGTTTCCTCCAAAATTTGCAGTTTGCCAAAAGTAACTCTTGTGATTTCACCAGAGACTTTCTAAAAATGTACGGGAGGTGATATCAAAATCAAACAAGATTCCAAAGAAAATTACAAGCTGATCTTTCTAGTGAATATAGATAGAAAAATCCTTAACAAAATGCTGGCAAATTGAATTCAGGAATATATAGAAATTATTAGAAATTATCGCCACATGGAATTTATTCCAGGAATGCATGGGTGCTTCAGCATTTTCAAATCAATGAAATTCACTATATTAACAAAGAGAGAATCACATGTTCATCTCTGTAAATTTTTTTTATCTTTGATAAATTTTATAATAAAAACTAGGAGTAGAAAGGAACTTCCTTAACCTAATTCAGAGGATCTACAAAAATCCAGACCAGAATTCAAAACAAGACAAAGATGCCTGCTATCATCACTTCTATTCAACGTTGTACTATACTGCACCATACATTGTACTGTAAGTATACAATAAGACAAGAAACCAAAATGAAAAAAGGAAGAAGGAAAATCATCATTATTCACAAATGACATTAGTATACATGAAAAACCGAAATGAATTGACAATCTTCATGTCTTTGGGTTAGGGCATATTTCTTAAACAGGTCACAGAGTGTTAACTACAAAGAAAAAATGAGTTCATTGCACCACATTAAAATTAAGAATTTCTGTTCATCAGAAGACACCCTTTAAAAGAGTAAAAAGGCATACCACAACCTGGAAGATAATTACAAAAGATGAGCTGACAAAAGACTTGTATCTATAATATACAAAGAACTCCTACAAGTCAATAAGAAAAAGGATAACTCAGTAGAAGTCTTAAGTATGCCTCACTAAAGAAATTATCTATATGGCAATAATCATATGAAAAACTGCTCTCAGCCTTATTAGACATAAGGGAAATGCATATTGAAACAATAAGAATAGCTAAAATACCAAGTCAGAAAAAGAGTGATTGGAATTCTCATGCACTGCTGGTGGGCATATAAATTAATAAAAAGTACTTCGGCAACAACTACAAAACTGAACATACGCATTATCTCTACCCAGCAGTTCCACTCCAGGTATGTTCATGAAAGGCATGTTCTAGAATGTCTATAACATATATTTATAATGGCCCAATGCCAGATATATTTATATAACCAGATTTATTTATAACAGCCCAAATGTTCTTCAAGAGGAGAATGGATAAATAAGTGGTGTAGTCACACAATGGAGCACTTTACAGCAGAGGTCAATACACTTTTTCTGTGAAGAGCCAGATAGTAAATATTTTAGATTTTGTATGCTGTACAAATTTCTGCCCCAAGTACTCAGTTCTGTCGTTATAGCATGAAAGCAGCCACAGACAATACTTAAACCAAAGAGCAGGCTGTATTTTTTTAAATACAAAAATACAATACTTAAATACGTAAAAATCTTCCTTAGCTCGCAGACCATAAAAAAAAGGAAACAAGGCCACATTTGGCCCACTGATTTGGCCACGTAGTTTGCCAAACCCTGCTCTACAGCAATAAGAATGAATGAATTGGGGCGCCTGGGTGGCTCAGTCGTTAAATGTCTGCCTTCGGCTCATGTCATGATCCCAGGGTCCTGGGATCGAGCCCCACATCGGGCTCCCTGCTCGGCGGGAAGCCTGCTTCTCCCTCTCCCACTCCCCCTGCTTGTGTTCCTGCTCTCGCTATCTTTCTCTGTCAAATAAATAAATAAAATCTTAAAAATAAAAAAAGAATAAATGAATTACAACTACATATGGCAATGTGAATTAATCTCACATAATTTTGAGTAAAAAATGTGGATGTAAGATAGTACATACTGGTGGATTCCATTTACATGAAGTTCAGAGGTAGGCAGAATTATCCTATGACATTCAAAGTCAAGACAGAGGCTCCCCTTGGGGTAGTTGCTAGTGACTACATAAGAAGGGCTTCTTGGACTTAGTAAAGTGTTCTGTTTCTTGGTCTGGATGCTGGTTAAACAAGTGTGTACACTTAGTGAAAATTCATAGATTACACTTCTGATTTAAGCTCTTTTCAGTATGTATGTTATTTGAATCAAAGCAGTATTAAAATGGGAGGCTGTTAGTTGCATGGAATTGGAGAGGGGGGAAAGAGGTATATACAACAGTAGTTTTCTACCAGGAAAAAAAATAATGACAGAAAAAGCACAGTATCAATGGCACAACTTTTTTTTTTAAAGATTATTGAAAAAGTTAAATCATTATATCAATGACAAACGGAATTCCAAAACAAAAGAGAGCTGGTGAAAATGCAATGAACTATTATAAAATGGCTGAAGTTTTTAATTCCTCTTCAAGCACTGTTTTAAAAGGTCATTTCTCTATTTCTTAAGGGAAATGATACAAATGGACTTCACTGTTGAGGAAATCTCCAAAAGGAAAAAAAATCAGGGGATTGTTTGATGTTTCATTAAACTTCTAGCCTTTTCAAGCATCTCCGAATATGGACTTAGTTCCCTTCTGAGGTCTTTGGATCCTGGTAGTACTACAGTTACAAGTAGGTCATACTAAAGTCCCAACCATGCAGGCTTGAGAAAATATAGCCTTTTCATTTTATGCTCTAGATCCAAAATTTACTTTTCAGTTTTTATACCCAAAGAATTTAAAAAATTTTTTGTCCAAAAAGACATACTGTATATTTAAACTTGTAGTGATTTAAGTTCCACGGGTCGGTTCCATTGTTTCAGTGGTAGGTGTGGGAGATTTAAGAACTTGTCTCAGGGTTTGCTGCGGCAGGCAAGGGACAGCTTTAGCCACAGAATTCCATGAAAATTTATAATAATTTTTTTAAACTAAGAATGTATATAGGGAAAAGGAAGCTGTTACATAATTAGAAACCAATAATAGAATTTTTTTACTTATCATCTGTCACTGAGCTTTGGAATAAGATAAATGTAGTTTTTAGAGCTAGAATACTATAAACTTGCTGAACACTGTCTTTACAGCTCAGAGTATTTGCATAATGCAGCATTAACTTATTTTCCGTTGCTTTTGCAATTCACCTTCTTTGTAATGTTACTGAAAAATTTTTTTACCAAATTTCTTTTGTTTAAAACCTACTTTATGTATATATATTTTATCCTCTTGAATTGTCTTCTTCATTTACAGACCAGCACATACAAACCATTCCAGCCTGATTTCTAGAATTTTTTATAGTTAAAAAAAAACCAAAAACCCTGCTGCTTATGGCTATGATACCTGGTATTATTTATGGGTTTTCATAAAAAAGGGGGGGGTGAGAAGAAAAAATACAGTGCTCTCTGGCCTCTCTCTACCTTCTCCTCCTTCTCTATTCCCCCTCTCCACAGAGGAGTTTAATTTTAAATGATAAATGTGGAAATTAGAGACCATCGAGAAAATCCAATTTGGTGAGGAGTTTTAAAAATCCCATAATAAACGCAGAGTGAAATGTATGATTTAATGCAGGGCGCCAATGGCTGCTATTATGGGCTATTAGCAAATCGGGGCTGAGAGTGAATCTTTATCACTTGGTGAGTGCGGGTTGGTCCTGCCTTTCCCTCTGCTATTGATTTGTAGCTGCTTGTCATAATGACACTGGGAAGCAATGAATGGAAGATGTGCTTTTGATAGGATTCAGGGGGGGTCTTGGTGGGGGGAGAGAAAATTCAGCAAGTTTTCTATCTCTTCTGCCTGATTAGATTTTTTTCTTCTTTTAAGAGCTTTCACATTCCAATAAAAATGCTAAATCAGCTCTGTACCAGAATTGTTAGGGTGTAAATAGCTAGTCACATTTAAAGGAGGAAAAGATATAGAAATACCAACCAGACTATGTAATGTTAGATGAATTTGACTTTATAGAAATGGAGTTCTGTATGTGCGCGTATGTGTGTGTCTGAGCACACGAAAGGCAGGGTGAAGGAGTGTCAAAGCATAATGCTATCTGTACACTTGGTATATAAAGATACACCTGTATTTTTGTAAGAATATGATGGTTTCCATTCCGTATATGATAGAAGGTGGTCTAGCTTTATGTTAATGTCCATTTTATAAAGGGGATACATTGTGTGTGTGTGTGTTTAACTCCATAAAGGACACACAGAACCAGGTATACTTATGCTGATGCTTAAGAAAATTAAACCCTGTAAATCTAATTGGTCATACCAGAGCTTTACACAAAATTTTCAGCATAGGGAAAGCATACTGTTTGAGAACAAAGGCACTCACTCATAGTATGATCCAATGGAGGAAAAAAAAAGATTTCACTATAGAAAATCTACATAAATTTTCCTTTAGAATGAGTTAGCTATGGTTATATGGAAATGGTTGGTTGCAGTCTCAGTACATTTCATTCTACCTTTTTAAGAGGAAACAATTGCTTTCCTTTCAGGTTCTTTTATTCCAAGATGATGCAAGGCATTAGAGTCCTTGTCTTGCATGCAAAAGTGCATGCATGCAGGCGGTATGATAATAAAGCAATTGACATGGCAGATGCGGACATGAAGGAGGAATGCATTCATGGAACATATTAGACCATTTTGTTAGTTGTATGACGGGCTAAAACCTACTTTCCCACCTGTTTTATTTCTCAGGCAAGTCTAGATGAGACTTTTAGTAAGAAGAGCACAAATTTTCAGATAGATATTTGTTAAATATTTGCGGTTATAATGTATCCCACACCGTTGAGGGGCACCTGGGTGGCTCAGTCATTTAAGTGTCTGACTCTTGGTTTTAGCTCAGGTCATGATCTCAGAGTCCTGAGATCAAGCCTCACATGGGGCTCCATGCTTAGCACCGAGTCTGCTTGTCCCTCTCTCTCTCTTCTTCCTCCCCCCCTCTTTCTGTCACAAATAAATAAACAAATATTTTTTAAAAATAAAATAAAATACATCATTGAATTTAAGCAGGGACCAGGTATGGAAAATAAATACCATCTGGATTCTTAAAGACAAACACCACCAGGTTTTCTAGTCTGTGGAAATAGACATGAAAAAATTAGATAGGCCTGGTTTATAGAATTTAATGTCAGGGACCCAAAATGTGGCTTTGAAAAGAAAATCAGAACTATTAAAATAAATGTATTTCTCACATCTGAAATAAAAAGGGCTGTATCCTACTCTAGGTATTAATTTCACTAAAACTGGTGGGGGGGGATATGTGTGGGTGCGTGAGATTTAAAATCAATAGTAAATGATATGGATATTTATAGAGATGTGGACCAAGAACAGAGACAATTTTTCTGCAGTTAGAACTTGTGCTCTATAGGGACTACTTCCTACTAGCCATACCACCTACCTGAAAGGACCTAATGAGAGCTTGCACCTTTTCAGACTTTGAGAACAATGTCCTTTAACAGAAAAGGTTTCACAGGCTATGTAAACAGCTGTCAGAGTTCATACACTCCCATCTCCCATTCAAGGACTATGACTAAACTGTGATAAATTAGAATGTTGCCATTTATTATGTATCATTTATTAAAAACTAATTAAGGGCAGAAAGAGGCATTTCTCCCATTTTTCAGTGGGGGTTTTATTTATCATATATAGTAAGTGATTATTGTTCGGTCTATATATGGCTGTTTCATACTACAATGAATTATATGTATTAAAGTAATAATACCATATGTTCACACAGCCTTTGTTCTGAAGTAAAAGCATAATTAATCATTCCCAGAGCACAATGAAGTAGTCGTTTCCATATTTTATATATGTTAAGTGATTTCTACTGTTATCCAACCAAAAGCAATAGAGTTGAAAATAGAAGTGTGAAAGATTTTTATTTTTCTTACCCTAAGGTTCTACAAAATATGAATGCAAGATATCTCATTCTATAAATTGGGGTAAATATATATTTTATAACTTGGAAATTTTTCTGAAATATCTGTACTATTATTTGCTAAGAAATATATGCAAAGTTATAATAAAGTTTATTTTTGGCATAATATGTCCCATAGTTATTTCCTCTTTTAAAGTGACAGGGTGAGCATTTTCCTACTATTGAATACTTTACCTGTTTGAGGATTATAAGTATGATATACAAACTATCAACAACTTTTCTGATTGAGATTAATTCAAATAAATATATGAGATGAGTTTATAGTTTGTTTACTGAGCGTTTTACATATATTAGGTGCTAGTATCATTATTATGGTTGCTTTTATTATAGTTGAACAACATAGGGATAAGTCCCAGAAGAAAAATAGCCTAGTATTTACAGATATAAATAGAATGAGGGAAGGGAGAAAATCAAGGCAATAATAAATCATTATTTTGTGTAAATAGGAGACTAAAAATAAGGCAAATAAGATGGAAGAGAATTAGAAATTCTTGGGCATAAAAATATTAACAAATAACAGGTAATAAAAACAGGGCATTGAAGGGCGCCTGGGTGGCTCAGTTGGTTAAGCGACTGCCTTCGGCTCAGGTCATGATCCTGGAGTCCCTGGATCGAGTCCTGCATCGGGCTCCCTGCTCAGCGGGGAGTCTGCTTCTCCCTCTGACCCTCCCCCCTCTCGTGCTCTCTCTCTCTATCTCATTCTCTCTCTCAAATAAATAAATAAAATCTTTAAAAAAAAAAAACAGGGCATTGAAGAAACTGTCAGAATAAATGGAAATGAAGATGTTAAACAGAATTTAACCTATTGTTTTATACATCCATTATCTTCTTAAGCTTTTGTGGGATAGCAAAAGAGAAAGATCTTTTCCAAAAATGTTTACAGCACAGTAAAATTTCTATAAGCTCTGTACATTATCACACTAATCCTCCCCATTATCAACACTCCTGTGCGGTTTCTGGCAAGAGTTACGGCCCCTGTTCGATGGAGAAGCTGAATCACAGTGGAGATCACTGACTTTGTCAAGGTCAGTGGTGAGTCAGAGAAGGAAATAGAACCCAGAGTTTTTTACTTCTAGTATAGTGGCCCTTTTATATCCCTCTCTGTCTACTGTTGCTGTCAATTTGCTAGAGCCCCTGTTCTATTTGGACACCACTGAAGGATTTAGATAACACAAGTACTTGAAGGCCATATTTGAAGAACATTCCCTCTCTAAACATCGTCCTATTCTAGAAATCTTAGGACATGTTACCTTCTGTTTGTGCATCTTATATTTTTGGATTGGCATTATTAACATTTTGTTTAATTGCTTTTTCATACGTTGTACACATTTAAACTTAAACTTACTTTAGTGTTCTTAGTTTCCTCATTTGTCAGAACACTATTTCAGAGATCTTATATTTACACATGTTCTGGACCAAGTGTCTGACTGATCCTCACTTTAATTATTAAACACAATGACAGCAATACATAAATGTGCACACATACGCAGACATATGACATACATATATACATGCATTAACATGAATGGCCCTTTTTTAATATTCAGCTTTTCCTAACTTTCTCACACTCTGGCTTTAATTCTTTGTACAGGAGCTCTTTTAAAAGGGAAAAAAATATGCCCAAGGTAAAGTGGTAACTTCATAAACTTATGAAGTTATACCAATCTCATGGTTCAAATTCATGTGTGTGTATTAAACAATGAAAACACTGGTTTCCAGGAACACTCCTTTAAATTTCTTTGTACCACTGTCAAAAACTGTTCAAAGGAATACATTGCCATTATTTAATGCTGCCTTTTGGGATATCTTACGTTTTCTTTTTCCTGGAATTTAAAGGTACACTTGCCTTATAGTCAGGTAATTTGTTTTTCTGTGTTCTCCCTTCTGGATTTTGATTAAGCATGAACAAAATTTTTTACTATATGTCACCATAAATTAAAAGTTTAATACAAATAAGTTTTTAAAGATTTTTCTTAGGTTCCCACCAGTCTAAGTAAATAAGTTTCCAGAGATTGAGATGTTGAGAGAAGCAATTATTGTCACTACTAACTTTTTTTATTGAGAAAACGCTGGGTTTTTTTTTAGATACTGTGAAGCACACTAAAATTTTTGCAGATTATTTTCTCTAAAAACTAGTCTTTCAACAAAAAGCATGTTATTTTAAAAATAGATGTATCTCATTTCATAAAAGTTAAAAAAAACCAAAATCCTCCCATTCTTTAATATATTGGGGTAGTCTTACTTGGCTAGCATTACAAGCCAGGAAATTGTTCTGAAGCATCATTTCTCTTTCTCTTTTGGCTAAGGTTTCAAAGAAAACCTAAGGTCCAGTATAACCAGAACAATTCATGAAAAAAAATTGGTATGAGCACATTTCTTTTGCAAAACAGCACTAGAGGGCGCTCTTCAGCAGGTTGCCAGATAAGGCCTTTCTTACTGGTTATCAGAGCCTGACTTGGTAATGGAGGTGTGAGGAGCTTGGAGGAAGGGGGACAGGGACGGCATTTAACCTTTTGGAAGATCTACTCTTCCCAAAAGACTAGAAAATCGCAATCACTGCCAATACTACGATACTATATTTCATAAAACACATTCTTAGAATTTTCCATGAAGCATTCATCTCTTAGAAATTCATAATCTCAGTTACGTCCTAGTGTCTCTCCTTTCTACAGGAATGATGAAAGGTGATATTTTTTTAATTAAGTATCATGAGGTTTTTTCCCTACATGTTTCTGTTTATGTCAATATTCTTTTTCTACAGTAGGTGAATAGAAAAAAAAAATAACTATTGGTACTTAATTTCTGAAAACAAGAAATGTATTTTTTTCTCCTTTTAATTTAAAACGGCTGAAATTAAACCCAATTAACATTTTTAATCCTCTCTGATAAACCTTTTTGCTGTCTTTTCATCCACTATAAATGAAAATATTCTTTTTTCCTTTACAGTTTGCTTTGAAGCAACTTGTGCATACTATTCTGAACCCCATTCTTACCATTTTATTCTAGTCCACAAATGGGATGTGATCTCTAAATCTCTTATAATTCTTTATTTTTTTTCCTTCCCTTTTTTTTTCTCTTATGTTTTCATTTTCTTTTTCTTAATACACCAAGCTATAAGGCTGCAGGAATGAGAGTGGTATCTAAAGGTTATTAACTTAGTTTTTCTAACAAGAATTCTCAGTCTTTGTCAACAATTGCATTTAGATATCTACATACAGTAGAAATACAGTCTACAGATTCCCAATGTTAAATGGTTATGGTAGGGAGGCAGCAGAGCATAGCAATTAAGAGATTGGGCTTTGGAGTTAGATCAGCTTGAGCTCCTACTGACTATGAGTCTGAGCAAATTATTTAATGTCTATATACCTTAATTTCTCTCTCTGTAAAAGGGGAATAATAATACTTTAAGAGGACTGAAGGAGAAATACACATATCACACAATAAACACTAAGAAAATATTTGTAATTATTATTTGTATTTAGCTATAATCTCTAATAATTAATATTGCCCTATTTTTATGCAATACCTGTTTGTTATAAAGTCTTAAAATTATTTACTTGATTTTTGTTAAGTTTTAAGTAACAACAACAACAAAACAATGTGAAATTAGAGATTGCATTTGATTTTTAAAAGAACTTTGGGAATAAAACCAGGGCCAGGGCCAGAGCAGCAATAAAAAGGTGACTATGTCCCAAAATTTAAGGAGGTACTTGCTCTTAGGCGCCAATCCTGTGGTTGCATGATGCTGAGACTGAGCATCTCCTTGAATTTTGGGTCGTAAGCATTTTTCTTGCCTCAGTCTAGTCCTGGCCCTAATAAATTTTCACTTTGGCTTTTGCTTTAAGTTCATGGAATCAGTGCTTATCAAAAAAGATAATTTGCATATGGTTGAGTTTATATGCAGGACCTGGGCATAGAAAAGTTTAAAGAACCTTATTTATCCAAGACCTTCCAATCTATGGACTGACTTGAAGATTCAAAGTATCTTTGTCATTCAGATGGGTTTTTAACTCATAGTAATAAAATGCCTTCAATATCTTGAATACTAAATATGATATAACAACCGTTTTTATTTATGTCAGGCATATTATGACCTAAAAATCCAACTTTAGCCATTAAATCCTTTGGGGAATTAAATTTATCTTTGACACAGCACGTTTTAAAGCATTCTAGTAAGGTTACCAATCATTCTTATTGCACACAAGTCATTTCAGTTGAAAAATGACTAAAGTAAAATAAGAATCACCAGTGTTACATCCAGAAGCTAAAATTACATGCAGGTTTAGACTGTAAATAGCTGCATTGCAATTTAGTAAAGTGACAATGCTAGTGTTTGTTTTGGTCATCATTGAGAGATATACATCCATAAGGGAAGAAAAGTTACCTTCTTGTGTTTTCTTGCCGGACTAAAAATTTATTTCTGATCAAAGAACCAACATTCCTGCTCTTCAGAGACATTGTGTCCTCCATATTGCACTCAGTTCCAAAGCATTCCTTACACTAATAGTGGAAACACTTATTCTGTTCGTTACTTTCATTTTAAATCTAACTCTTTGAAACTTGTTGTCTAATTTCATCCCATTTTCATACTTTCAGGGGACTTCAGTATATCAACAATTGCAAACATAAAAGTGTATGTGTAAAAAAGACTATAGGCATAAAACAAGATTTCTTGATTAAATGATAATACACAAGGATGTCTACTTAGAATGTTTTCCTAGATTCTCTTGATTTGCAAATTCCTGTCACTTAGTAAGTTTTTCTTCTTTTTTGGCTGTGATCCTTTTTGGTTCTAATAAACTGAGTTAGATTTTCATATAGCCCAAGAAAACTAAGTCTATTGACTTTTGAGGAGGTGTTCCTTCCTGAAAGTCAGAACTGAAACCTGTTCCTAAACAGAGTTACTGTTGGATGACATATTGCTGTAGATGATATGTTTCATAGTTATATAGCATGAAGCAATTTAAGGTAACTGAACAGGAGACTAATTTCTGTGTCATTTGAACAAACCAGTAAACTTATTTGATATTCCTAAAATCTTTGTTCTCCTCATAGTTTGTATCAGAGTAAAGCTGTCATCATTTGTTCCTACATTATTACTATAAATATGCAATGTTTACTCTCTACACAAAGGTCTTCAAAAGATTTTGACTGCTATAGTTGCTACTGTTTCTGAGAGGGATGTTTAATGTAAGATGTACTGAAAAAATAATCTAATAGAATGGTTAGGAGTGCAGTCCTACATTCGAACTCTGGCTCCCGAAAGAGTTAAATTACTTCTCAAACTCTTAATTTGTTCATATGTAACATTAGAATAATGATAGCACCTATCCCATAAAGTGATTAGAAAAGTTAAGATAAAACATTTAAGTGCTGATCATTATTTGATATGGGAAGTCTCATGAGAATTTGGTACAGTACATGTGTTCTTTTCTCCCAAAATATTAAAATAACTTGGGTTTTAATTTTTATTTTAAAAAATTGGAGAATATTCTGTCTTTTAGGAGATCTCATCCATACCCAGGCTTCACATTATCTGCCTTTAATTCTTTATTTTTATTTTTGATTCTTAAATTTCTACCTTTAGTCCAGATTTTTGTTCTGCTTGACATCTCTAAACATAGCCCAAAATCAACATGTCCAGAACTGCGCTCATGATCTTCAAACCCCCACCTTGAAAAATAAAAGCAAAAATCAATTCTTTTGTCTCCCATTCCTTACCTTCTGTAAATGACTTCACTATTTGTCCAATTGTAGAAACATAAGAATCATTTTTTTATGTCCCTCACCATGTCCAGTTCAACACATTCCATTAATTTTGCTTTACAAATATCTTTTAAATTCAACCATTCTGTCCATATCCTCTGCTACCATCGTAAGCCAATATCATCTTTCACCTGGCCTACCACAGGAGTCTCCTGTTTTCTTCACATCCATTTTTGCCTCTGACAGTCACTTCTCCACATCACAACCAAGGTAATCTTTTTAAAAAAAATACAAATCTGATTATTTCTCTCCTGTTCATGAAACTCTTCAAATACTTTGCATTTCTCCTAAAATGAAGACTTAATATCCCAAACATGGTATTCCAAGCTGAGCATGATCTGGGCTTTGTCTCACTCTCCAATTACATTATATCACATTCTTCCCTTTACTTCCTATTTCAGTCACATGCCTATTAAATAGGATCTTTTTTTTTTTTAAGATTTTTATTTATTTATTTGACAGAGAGAGAGATAGTGAAAGCAGGAACACAAGCAGGGGGAGTGGGAGAGGGAGAAGCAGGCTTCCTGCCGAGCAGGGAGCCCGATGCAGGACTTGATCCCAGGACCCCGGGATCATGACCTGAGCCGAAGGCAGACGCTTAACGACTGAGCCACCCAGGCGCCCTTAAATAGGATCTTTGCCCAAATCTTTCTTTCTGTCTGGAATGAGGTTTTTCTCCCATCTCCATTTTCCCTAAGTAACCCCTAATCATTCTTCAGATCCCAGCTTAGCATTGAATTCCTCAAATCTTCCCATACTGTCATTCCTTCTATGAATCAGTTTCCTTTCTTCTATGCTTTCATAGATCCCGTTTATGTAATTTTTTTTTAAAGATTTTATTTATTTATTCATGAGAGACAGAGAGAAACAGAGGGAGAAGCAGGCTCCCAAGGAGTGGGAAGCCCAATGCGGGACTCGATCCCAGGACCCTGGGATCATGACCTGAGCCGAAGGCAGACGCTTAACCATCTGAGCCACCCAGGCGCCCCCGTTTATGTAATTTTTAACAATATACTTGTATAATTATTTTATTAAAGTCTATAAACTATGAGAGTGGAATCTATGTCTAGTTTTGCTCTCAGTTGAATCACCTATACCTACAAAGATGGCTAGAACATAATAAATATTGTCACATAAGAGAAGGAAAGTAACCACACTTGATAAAAGAATGGCAATATTCTACATCTTCAGATATAAAGAAATCTTAGAAAGCATGTAATCATATATATTTGTTTTATAGAGTAGGAGACAACGTACTGAAATATACCTTACTCTGATAGAAGCTTTATCTTTGAAAAAGCTTTGACTAGATCATATTGATAGAAATGAAAGGCAGGGCCAATCTCTGGAGTAAGCAGCCACAACGTATCAACTAAGCAGTTGTGTTTCCATAATTTCTATTTAATGAACCATTAAGAGTTATTGCAATTACTCTGTGTCCAAATAGCTTTAGTAGTTAATAACTTATTTATTATCTATTCTTCAATTGCCCTATTCCTCCATTGCATTCCAAAATAGTTTTACACATACAGTTTTACATATATGTATTTGGATGTGTATGCATGTATGTATGAACATATGTTCTTTCCTTCCTTCCCTTTATATCCATTCACCACAGAATCTATATGTTGAAGTATGGCATAAAAGATAACAGGAATAAGATGCAGGCTGAAGTTTGAGAGAGACTATTCTATACCATAAAACTGGGAAAGCAAAATCACAAGGCAAAATATTCACAAGGAGAAGGTGTCACAGAGTGCTTTAATAACTTACAGGACAATGTAGGATGTCAAAGAGACATCATCCCATTTTAATAATGAGCTAAAGCCAGACAATCTACAAAAATCATATCTTTCTTGAACCATGAGAGAATTGAGTTTGTGAGGCAACTAGGTAAACTGAATTCCAAAGAGTGACAAGCTTCACCAAAGAAATGGGACTCAAGTTGTTTCAACTTTGTCATAGTAAAGAAGACATGGCCTCCATTAGAGTATATAAAAATAAAACTAAAATTTTGCCAACCTCTTAAAGGCCTAGTGTGGGGAAATATGACATTTTAGAATCCGTAAGAGTCACAGGGTTTCTGCACTCACTTGCAAGCTCTTTTCCATAGACTTCTACTCCATGCTTATGAAAAAGATTGAGGGCAGATCAGTAGGTGGAAGAGAGTTTCTCTTAGCTACTCTCAGGCATGAAATTCTACTTAGTTCCTGGACACTTTTCTCACACAAAGCTAAAATCTTAAGTCACTGGGGTGGGTGACAAGAAACTCTCACCTAGGATTCAAACAAAGGTTTGCCGCTTCTGGAGAAGGGGTAGACATGAAATCCATCACCCCCTGTAGGATAAGAGCTATTATTATTGAGGAGTTGAGGACAAATATTTTTTTTCATCTCGGTCTTTACTACACACAATGTTTAGGATTCGATAAAAAAAAATTACGAGACAGACAAACTCAAGGAAAAACAATTTCAAAGAAGGAAAGCTATTAACAGAGCTAGACTAAGAGATGATACAGATGTTGGAAAATTTATACAAGGACTATTAAATAACCATGATTAATAAGTTTAAGAATCTAGTGAAAAGGGTAGATGACATTCATGAACATGTAGGGAATTTCAGAGGAGATGAAAACTGTAAAAAAAAAAAAAGTACTCAATAGATATGCTAGGAAAAAAATATCACAGATGAAGAATTCCTTTTATTGGTTTATCAACAGATAATACACACCTAAGGAAATAATCAGTGAACCTGAAGATAGGTCATTAGAAATTATCCAGAGTAGAAAATGGAGAGCAAAACAAAGTAGGGGTAAAAAACTGAACAGAGTATCCAAGAACTGTGGGACAATATCAAACAATCCAATTCATGTGTAATTGGAGTCCCAGAAAGAGGAAAAAGAGAACTAGAGAGAGGAAAAACTTGAAAATATAAAGTTGAGTATTTTCCAAAATTAAGTAAAGACAAAATAGCACAAATTCAAGAGGACAAATAAGGTAAAACACAGACATGCCCCAAGGGACATTATATTTAAACTGCTAAAAAACAAAGATAAAATCTTGAAGGCAGCCAGAGGAAAAAGGAATATTATAAAGAAATGAAGATCAAAATTATGGCTGACTTCTCATCATAAAATGTCCAAGTTTGAAGAAAATGTACCAACACCTTTAAAGAGCTGAAATAAACTATCTTCCCAGAATTTTATATCTAGGGAGAATTAATCTAAGAATTAGAATTAATCTAGGAATTTAAGGAGAAATAAAGATGTTTCAGTGAACAAAAGCTGAAAGAATTCTATGCAAGAATATTAGAGGAAGTTGATCAAGCAGAGGCAGGATAATACCCAATGGAAATTTGGACCTACACAAAGAATGAAGAGTAGCAAATATGGGGAAATGTTGGTAAATACAGAGAAACTTTTTTCTTATTTTCTTATTTTTAATCTCTTTATATGGCCATGCAAAGCAAGGGTCAGCAAATTACAGTCCATGTACCAAATTTGACCCATGGCCTGCTTATGTACAGCCTGTGAGTGAAGACTTTTTTTCATATTTTTAAAAGGTTATAAGAAGAAATAAGAATATATTAAAGAAATCATATGTGGCCCCCAAAGCCTAAAATATTTACTATTACAACAATAGCACAAAGAATGGGGAGAATGAAATGGAAGTCTACTGTCCTAAGTTTGAACATTGTATATGAAGTGATATAATGTTTTGAAGGAAGACTATGATAAGCCAAGTATATGTGTATATTATAAACCCTACAGCAATCACTACATTTTTAAAAATGCACAATTATTAAGCCAGTATCAGAAATAAAATGGAACCATAAATGAATACTCAGTTAAATAGAAAACAACACAATATGGGCAGGTGGATGGGGAGGGGACAAAGTAAAAACTAACTGCAAAAAGGTAAGTATAAACCAAACAACATAATTGTCTATGTAGAAAATCCTAAAGAATCTACAAAACTAAGTGCATTCAGCAAGTTCATTGGATACAAAGTCAGTATACAAAAACCAATTATATTTCTCTATAGTAGCAATGAAAATTTGGAAATTTAAATTTTTAAAAATACCATCTACAGTAGCACCAAAAACCATGAAATAAGAGGGGGTAAATTTAACAAAACGTGTAAGATTTTGACAATGAAAATTACAAGATGCTGCTGAAGGAAATTAAAGAAGACCAAACTAAATATAGAGATATACTGATTGGAATTTTCGGTACTGTTGTCAGATCTCCCCAGATTTACTTATAGATTTAGTGCAATTCCAATAAGAATTCCAGCAGACTTTTTAAACATAGAAATTGACAAATTTATATGGAAAGCAAGGAAACAAAGAACAATGTTTGGAGGGCTTACACCAGTTTATTTCAAGACACACTAATATTAATAATCAAGACAGTGTGGTATTTGCATACAGTTAGATCTACAGATGAGTGGAACAAAATAGAGTACAAAAAGAGATCCACATAAATATGGTCAATTGATAATTGACAGAGATGCAAAGTTGAGTCAAATGGGGAAAGGATAGCCTTCAACAAATGATGCTAAAACAACTGGACATCCCTATACAAAAATAAAAGGGGGGAGGGCAGAATAACTTAAATCTGGACCCGTACCTTGTACATTTTACTACAAAAATTTTCTCACATGAATTTAGAGCTATCTATAAAATCTATAGAGGAATATGTAGAAGAAAATCTTTGTGACCTTGTATTAGGCAAAGATTTCCTTAAAAGAAAACAAAGGCACTAACCATAAAAAAAAAAAGTTGATGAATTAGATTTCATCAAAAATTTTAAAGGATTTCTATGTAGAGCATATGAAAACTCTTAAAACTCAATGATAAAAAAGACAACAAACTTTAAAATGGGAAACTGATTTGAACAGACATTTCATTAAAGTAGTCCGTTGGAAAATAAACATAGGAAAAAATGTTTAACATCATTAGTCCTTAGGGAAATGTCAGTTAAAACCCCCAATGAGATACCACTACTACGTCTAATAAAATGTCTGAAGTGTTTTTCAAACCATGATAATTCTAACTGCTGGAAGGATGGATAGCAACTGGAACTGCCATATATTACTGACAGAGTGGTACAGCCATTTTGGAGAATAATTTGGTATTTATAAAGTTAAGCATTCATTTTAACAGATGACTTAGAAATCCTACTTCTCAGTATTTACACAAAAGATGTGAAAACCTGGAAAAGGCAAACTTATAAGGATAGAAATCAGATCAGTTGTTGTCAGAAGCTGGAAGTGGGAGGAGGAGATTGTAGTAGAGGGCATGAGGAACTTTAGGGGTGGTGGAAATATTCTGCACCTTGATTGTGGTGATGATATTATAACTCAGTATATTTGTCAAAACTTACAGAACTGTATACTTAAGAAGGGTGAATTTTATTTGCCTTAAAAAAGACAAATGCTGCCATTTATGATAATATGGATGAATCTGGAGGACATTGTATTAAGTGAAATAAGCCAGACACAAGAAGACGAATATCACATGATCTCACTTACATATGGAATCTTTAAAAAAAAAAAAAAGTCAAAAATCATGGTAACAAAGAATATTGGAGAGTAGAATGGTAGTTACCAGAGGCTGGGGGATTGGAAGAGAAGGGGGAAGTTTGTACCCTTGATCAAAGGGTACAAAATTTCATTTCAAGGGAACAAATTTTCCAATTATAAGATGGTTAAGTTCTGGAGACCTAATATAAAGCATGGTGACTGAAGTTAATAATGTTCATATGCTTGAAATTTGCTAAAAGAATAGATATCAAGTGTTCTCACCACAAACACACACACATACACACACCAGCAATAACTATGGTTGCTGATAAATATGTTAGTTTGATTTTGGTAATCATTTTGTAATATATACAGATATCAAAATGTTGTACACTTTAAATAGATAATTTTTATCTGTCAAAAATAAAAATTGGAAAAACATGTGAATTTATAGTATGTAAATTATGTCTCATTAAAGCTGATTTTTTAAATAAAAAGCAATATAAGATGACATTGGCTAAAACTTTATATAAAAAATTGACTATTGAAATTTTGAATATCATCATCAGGGTAAAACACCATGCTGTATAATCTCTAAGCTATAAATTTGAGTACCGTTTTTCAACTCTGGCTTCTAAGATTCAGTCCTATTGCCTCAAATATTATAAAAGTATATATAGGTTTCACTTTTGTAATTTTATATAGTCTGTATTATGATTGGAAATATCTCTACCACTCATTGATCTGCTATTTCCAACCCCAAATGTGATACAGTTTCTCTTTTGATAGACTATTTAATTCTTTAAGAATTTGTATCCCTGGGGTGCCTGGATAGCTTAGTCAGTTAAGTGTCTGCCTTTGGCTCAGGTCATGATCCCCGGGTCAGTGGGGAGTCTGCTTCTCCTCCTCCCTCTGCCCCTCTCCCTGCTTGTGCTCTGTCTCTCTCAAATAAATAAAATTTTTAAAAAAATTGTATCCCTGAACCACTGTGACAAGTGGCTCATATCTATTTGAGTAATAGGAGTTTCTATCACATTTCAAATGTTTAATAGCTATAATTGTATTTATAACACAATATTTATGGAGCACTAATGTGTTTTAAGCACTTCTTTATTCTTCTATATCCTTACTGACCTTCAATCTATTGTTCTATCTATATATTCAGGTAAGACTGTGAAAATCAATTTATACTTGCAGATTTGTCTCTTTTTCCTTTCAGGCCTATCGAATTTTTGATCCTGTATTTTGAAGCTCTGTTATTAGGTACATATATATTTAGGATGTGTATGTCTTCTTGATGAATTTTCCCTTTTAATATTGTGAAATAGCCCTCTTTGTCTCTGATAATATTCTTTATCCTGGTGTCATTTTGTCTTATAATTAATATAGCCATGCCAGTGTTCTCATGATCTGTTTATGACTGTTATATATTTTCCCATCCTTTTACCTTTACCCTGTGTCTTTATATTTAAATTAGATTTGTTAGAGACAGCATATAGTTAGGTTTTGGTTTTTATTCATTCTAACAATCTCTGACTTTTAATTGTTTAGCCATTTGCATTTAATTTTACATTACATTCATTTTATATTATCAATATAGGTGATTTAAATCAACTGTCTTTTCATTTATTTTCTCTTTGTCTCATCTGTTTCTTTTTTTCTGCCTTGTTTTGAATTACTTGAATATTTGTATTTTACCTCTTCTGTGGTCACATTAACCAAACCTGTATGTTTAATATTTTTAGTGATTGCTCTAGGGTTACATTACACATTTTAACTTCTTACAATCTACTGTGAAATAATAGTTTGCCTTGTCCAGTATAATAGACCTATCTTACAAAAGTATACTTTTATTTCCCGTTCCTAACCTTTGTGCTACTGTTATCAAACGTTTTATTTCTATATAGCTACAAACCCCACAATACAATGGCATTATTTTTGCTTTAAACTAGGGATCAGCAAATATTTTCTATAAAGGTCCAGATAGTAAATATTATTGGCTTGGTTACAACTACTGAACTCAGTCATCAGCCGTACACAATGCATGAAAGAATGGCTTGGGTAGTTTTCACTGAAACTTTCTTTTTCCAAAACAAGGACCAATTCGGTTCTGGGGCCATAGTTTGCCGACTATTTCTCTAAACAATTATCTTATAAAGAGATAAAAAATAAAAGAATTTTTATATTTATTTACTTTTTAAACTTTCTTTTACTCTCCATTTTCTTCCATAGATACATGTTTCCATCTGCTGTCATTTTTCTCCTCCTGAAAAACTTGCTTTAACAGTTTTTTGTTTTGGGGGTTTTTTTTTAGTTTAGGTCTTCTGGGAAATGAATTCCTTAGCTTTTGTCTATACTGCAAATGTTTTTATTTCCCTTTCATATGTAAAGGTTATTTTTGGTGGATATAGAATTCCAAGTTTACAGTTTTCCCCACCCCTATCCCTACAGCACATTAAAGATATTCCTTTCTGTGTGTGTGTGGCTTCATTGATTTTGAAGAGAAATCAGGAATTGTTGCTTTCTCTATCTGTTTGTCTGTAATATATTTTCTTTTTCCTCTAGTTACTTTTAAGATTTTCTTATTATTGATGTTTTCAACGGCTCGATTATGTTTTCCCTTGGTATGGTTTTCTTTGGTTTAATCTTACTTAAATTTTTGAGCTTCTTAAATCTGTGACTTCGCACTTTTCATCAACTATGGAAATTTTCAACCAGTACTTCAACAAACACATTTTTATGCCTCTCTTTATTTTCCAGGGATTCTAATTGCATATATGTTAGATCAATCACTATTTTCCCACATGTCACTGAAACTCAGATCATTTTTTTCTTATTTCTTTTTTCTTTTCATGCATCAGTTTGGATAGTTTCTACTGCTGTATCTTTAGTTGCTCCCCTTTTAAGCCCGTCTAGTGAATTTTTCATTTTGAATAATGTATCCTTCAACCTAGAATTTTTTTTTTTAGAGGAGGGTTCAGAGGAGAGGGAGAGAATCCTAAGCAGGTTCCAAGCATGGAGCCCAGTGCTGGGCTCAATCTCACAACCCTGAGATCATGACCTGAGCTGAAATCAAGAGTTGGACACTTAAGCAACTGAACCACCCAGGGGCCCCTATTTAGTTATTTTTTATATCTTCCATTTCTTTCCTCATTATGTTCATGTATTTTCTTTAAGTCTTTGTATACATTAATAATAGCTGTTTTAAAGTTCATGTATTGCCATCATCTCTTTTTTTTTTCTAGGTCTTATATTTACTGGTTTTTCTCCAGGTGTTGGGTCACATTTTCCTGCTTTTTTACATATCTAGTTTTTTCTTTTAATTGAATGTGTATTATGCTAGAGTCTAGATTGTGCTGTCTTCTATTAAAGTGTGTTAAACATGTATTATCAGGCAGCTAAATTATTTATGGGTTAGTTTGATGCTTTTGAGGCTTGTTTTTAAAGGCTGTTTTGGTCAGTCTAAAGTAGTCTTCACTAAAGAGTTAAGTTAACCCTCCTACTAGCTAAGGCATGATCCTTCTGAGGGCTTTACTGAATGTTCTGCATGGTCAACAAGTCTCTCCATGCTAGCGCTAGAATTTTGATGTCTTCCAATCTTGTGTGAGCTCTGAGAATTGTTGAATTTACAGTTTCCTGGTAGTTCTTTTCCTGGTGCTATGGAGTTTCACCCTACACATAAACAGCTTCATATTTTGCCAAATACTCTAGGAAAAAAATGCCAGAGTCTCCTGTGAGTCTTTAATATCTTTCAAGAGTCTGTAAGTTTAAAACTACTATATAATCACACCAGGGCCCATGAGTTCAAAACTATTTTTATAATTACACTAAGATGATATTTGCCTTTCTATTCTCATTGATTCAATAGTATATAGTAGATTTTTCCAGAGGCTACACGGTATGGAATACTGAAACAAATTGAACTCAGGAGCAGATCTGAAAACCTAAATGTCTTTTCTTAAGCCAGAAAATAGAAAATTAAAAAAAAAAAATTTAAAACAGTGCTACTGTTCTTATTATTTTTTGTTTTCACAAATTACAGTTATTTTTCATAGAAATATGTCACATAGCTTTTATGGTTACATGAATTGATAAATATTACAAATATTTCAAAAATTTACATTTTTATGATTTTATTTATTTGAGAGAGAGAGAGAGTGCACATGAGAGGGGGGATGGTCAGAGGGAGAAGCAGACTCCCTGCTGAGCAGGGAGCCCGATGCAGGACTCAATCCCGGGACTCCAGGATCATGACCTGAGCCGAAGGCAGTCGCTTAACCAACTGAGCCACCCAGGTGCCCAAAAATTTACATTTTAATTTCTAATAAACTAAATATTGATAGATATAAGCCACATAAATAAAATCTCCTTGAGGTTCTCAATTTTTAAGAGAGTTAAAGAGGCTCTAAGACCAAAAAGTTTGAGAACCACTGCTCTAGGGACTAAGTAGGCATCTTTTTGGATTTCTTTTTCATTGGATCACTCTCCTCTTGGGTACCCTGCAAAAATTCCAGGCACTTTGGCTTCCCTAAACTTTTTTTTTCTGTTTCCTCAACTACATGAAACTGTCAGGCTTTGCTTGGTTCCTCCTCCTGAGGCTCTGGTCTGGAAAATGCCTCCACATGGAAAGTTGGGGTGATTGTGGGTCTTGCCTTATTTATTTCCTTCTCTTCCTTCTCTTGGGGATCATAATTCTGTGCTGTCTTTTGTCCAGTGTCTAAAACAGACTGTTTCCTATATTTTGTCCAATTTTTCCACAATCACCCCAGCTTTCTCTCTGGAGGCACTTTCTAGATGACAACCTGGGCAGAGGAAAGAAGCAGAATGTGAACATAAAAGGCAAATCTGATACCAATAACTCTGTTGGTCATCCAAGGAAGTTGTTAAATGCTTTTAGATGAACCATCTAATTTAATTCTCACAAGAGCACTACAGGTGGAAATCATAATTTTTTCCCATTTTAATAGAACAGAAAAGGAAGTTTTAGGAAAGCAGGTTGTGGTTCATCCAAATCCTGAGCTCTGGCATTCAAATTTCAAAGACTTAATCTCTACACTGCAGTTCCTTCCATTGATTAAACTAATATTTATCAAGTGCATATTATATGCTAGGCACAGTTGAAATACCAGGGAACACAGCAGTTAACAAAATAAAAGAAATTTTTGTCACTGTCATTTGATATCCTAGTAAGGAGAAATGAGGAGTAAATTAGATAAATAAATCATATTTCTGTTGGGTAAGTATTTTGGAGAAAAAGAAAGCAATAGAGGAGGATATAGAATGATGCTGGGAAGTGTTGTGGATTTAAAGTAGGGTATGAAGGAAAAGCTTCACTGAGAAAGTGATGTTGAAGGAGGTGAAGAATAAATCCTAATAATATCTATTGGTATACCAAGAAGAGGGCATGGCTTTGGCAAAGCTATGAGATAGGAGTTTTGAGGCAACTTTGAGGAGGCCAGCATGCAGAGTGGAGCATGAAAGGGAGAGAGAAGTCGCAGGTGAGATCTTTGAAGTAATAGAGGGCCCGATTGCATAGAGCTGTGTAAAATCTTTGTTTTTCACTCTGAATAAGATGAGACCTCACTAGAGGTTCTTTTTTTTTTTTTTTTAAGATTTTTTTTATTTATTTGACACAGAGTGAGAGAGAGAGAGAGCATAAGCAGGGGGAGTGGCAGGCAGGCAGAGGGAGAAGCAGGCCCTCTGCTGAGCAAGGAGCCCGATGCGGGACTCGATCCCAGGATCCTGGGATCATGACCTGAGCCGAAGGCAGCCGCTTAACCGACTGAGCTACGCAGGCGCCCCCCTCACTAGAGGTTCTTAAGCAGAGCAGTGACATGAACAGATTTCTATGGCTGTTATGCTAAAAAATACACTGTAGGAAGGAAAGAATGAGAAGGCGACCACTTAGGACTATTGAAGTAATCCAGGTAAACCCTGATAACAACAATGGAGATAGTGAAAAGTGGCTTGTTTTCTTCTTCATGAGAATAACAGTAGCAATAATAATCATCTGTATGATAGTTCCATTATTTTTATCATTTGTATTAAATTCCTTAAATTATACTTTTCCTCATCATACATCATGTAGCAATAATTAAGATAGTTTTTTAAATCCTTTATGTCAGGTGTTATTTTGCTCTTTCTTAATATTTTACAAATTTGATGTATTTAAAACTAAACGGCCACACACACATGCACATGCACGCAGAAGTTTGATTACACTGTCATCCACAAACAGTTAATCATATGCTGGTGCTCACTTTACACATAGGCCATTTTGGCTGATCCATGCACCTCTTGGAATCTATTGTTTGCAGACATTGCCTGAGGATCCATATCTTTCTCTGAGGATTAACTCCATAGAACACAGCTTGTCCCTTCTTACCATGTGTACATGAGACTTAACTGCCTTAAAGCTATAGCCTTCTCTGAGACCTACTGGGAATGAGACAGCTCCTTCTGTTTCAGTTTACAGAGAGAAACCTGACATTGCTGGTCATTTTTTAGAGATAATAGCTTTATCCTGATACTTAATTTTTTCTAGGGACAAACAAGCAAGTACAGCCTTTCTTTAAAGGGCAAGATGAAAAAAAAAAACCAAATAGAAAACACAGAAAAAAAAGTCTATGGTCTTCAGTTGTCTATGGACATTTGGCTTATCTAGTTGTTAACAATTGGCTTTGAGAGCTCGTAATAACAGCCCCAAGAATTACAGGTTTAGTTTGTGCTTTTTATTTTCACAGAAGTGAATTTATCAGATTAAGTTGCAAACCCTTAAGACACAAGAAATTGATTCTCAAACCTACTAATTTACTATCTTCATTAACACATCTCCTTTCATAATGGATCTTTATACCTTAGGTCCAAGATGGTAAAAGAGCTGGTTTTCAGTCCTGTTAACATCTTGGGTTTATTTTTCTATACTACACACAAATATATATTAGGTGCCCTTTGGAACTGTGGTTCTGAAGTGTGAAAATACAGAAACTGAGTCCTAATAAATTCCTTTAGAACAGTACCAAAGAGCTACAACTTTTAGCTGTTATTTTTTGTAATAGAATTTTGATTTATAAGATTATTGGAAGAGATCTTAATATTGTGGCTTGTTATTGTTTAAGTTACAAAGTAGGACCATCCTAACCTTTGACTTTGATTTTTTTTTAAAACTGTTAGATTTTGCTTTGTTAAATTTTGCATTGATTAAATGAACTTACTCATACATACTTTTCCCCTATTCAAAATTAAATAGAATTAAAGATAACTATAACACACGATTGCCATACTGAAAATATCCTAATAGTCTCTTTTTTAAAAATTTTTTATTGTTATGTTAATCACCATACATTACTTCATAAGTTTTTGATGTAGTGTTCCATGATTCATTGTTTGTGCATAACACCCAGTGCTCCATGCAGAACGTGCCCTCTTTAATACCCATCCCCAGGCTAACCCATCCTCGCAACCCCCTCTGCTCTAGAACCCTCAGTTTGTTTTTCAGAGTCCATCGTCTCTCATGGTTTGTCTCCCCCTCCGATTTCCCCCCTCCATTCTTTCCCTCCTGCTATCTTCTTTTTTTTTTTCTTAACATATATTGCATTATTTGTTTCAGAGGTACAGATCTGTGATTCAACAGTCTTGCACAATTCACAGCACTCACCATAGCACATACCCTCCCCAGTGTCTATCACCCAGCCACCCCATCTCTCCCACCCCACCCCCCACTCCAGCAACCCTCAGTTTGTTTCCTGAGATTAAGAATTCCTCATATAAGTGAGGTCATATGATACATGTCTTTCTCTGATTGAGTAGTCTGACTCTTAACAGTAGGATTGAAGAATGCACTGTGGCTATGTTGTCAATCCAGAAAACATTTCAGTTTCCCTTTAATAGCATAAGTTTGACATCCATTTATGTGTTTAAATTGCTTTAAAGCCTATTTATTTTTTTCTTGAAATAGCAATTTCTGAAACTTGCCTTTGTTATGTTGAGTAATCCTCGGTTTCATTTCATCATGTGTGCTCTAGGTTTACTAATTCTAAGCTTCAAGAGATGTCCCTAATTCTAGGATTTGGTAAATCAAGTTTCATCCTGTCTAGAACCTTTATTATTCTTAGTTCTCCAGACTGAAGCATCTTAATCATTTCAAGTGTGTCTCCTCATTCACTTTACTGACATTTAATGTTGTTGTTTTTTTTTTTAAAGATTTTATTTTGAGAGAAGGGACAGAGAGAACAAGCACGAGCAAGGGTGGGCAGGGGGAGAGGAAGAAACAGATCCCCACTGAACAGAGAACCTGACACAGGGCTCCATCCAGGACCCCAAGATCATGACCTGAGCTGAAGGCAGATGCTTAACCGACTGAGCCACCCAGGCGCCCCTAATGTTGTATTTTTAAGGTTTCAGATCTATGCATAGAATATCAACCATGAGTGTGCCATAGTTTCATATAAGAAGTTGTTTTGTGGATTCATTCTCATATAGAATGCCTTTTCAGTGGTTCCAGCATTTTATTTTTAATTATAATTTTGGCTGCTGCAACACATTGAGCCAAACTCTTCAGGGAACACTTAAGAAGAAAAAAAATGGATTATTTTTTGGCTTCTAAAGGTTGAATCACCTTAATTAGTTAATGTTTTTGTCAGTTTTGTTTCTGATATTCATTTTTTGTGTCTTTGGCCTGTAGATTCTTTTCTGACAGAAATTAACTTTGAATTTTTACATTTTTATTTTAACCAATTGAGCTTTTGAGTGTGTGTGTGTGGGAGAGAGCGAGCGAGCGTGGGGGCGGGGCAGAGGGGGAGAGAGAGAATCTTAAGCAGACTCCACGCTCAGCGCAGAGCTTGATGGGGGCTCGATCTCACGATCCTGAGATCCTAACCTGAGGTGAAATCAAGAGTCAGATGCTTAACTGACTGGCCTACCTAGGGGCCCCACATTTGAGCTAACTTTTTAGACAAGACATTTAAAATAGCATTCTAGGGCGCCTGGGTGACTCAGTCAATTAAGCATCTGCCTTCAGCTCAGGGCATGATCCTAAGGTCCTGGGATCGAGTCCCATGTCAGGCTCCCTATTCAGCAGGAAGTCTGCTTCTCCCTCTACCCTTCCCCCCTGCTCGTGATCGCTCTCTCTGACTCTCTCTCAAATAAATAAATAAAATCTTAAAAAAATAATAAAATAGCATTCTAACTATGTATATACTTATTCATACCTAATATATACAAAGTAAATTGAATTTCCTTGATACCTCCCATTTTAGGGAAACTTTAGAAGGGAAAATTTCAGAGAACAGTGGCTTTTGTTGTTTTATAGAGTGATTTGCCTTAATATATGGATATCTTTATTTCTACTTGAAAGATAAAGTTATTCCCAACTATTAACCAACTATTATTATCTTTAATTATGTTCAATCACAATACCACTAAGTGTTCATTTTATCCTCTATATCATTCATTTTTATTATACTGGAGGTGCTAAATTTTGAGACACAAGTTGCTGCCCCTCTGTAATGATGAGAATTGGGGGAATGAGGAAACTTATACACCAAAAATAGTTGTTATTTGTTCTCATGAAGAAACCTCTGAATCATGCTCTAGAAAGAAAGCATCTGAATATATTCAAATGGATTTTCTCTCTGTGATATAATTTTATAGAAATTTTATAGGAATTGCTATACTTAAAAAATGGTGGTAATGGGCACCTGGGTGGTGCAGTCAATTAAGTGTCTGACTCTTGGTTTCAGCTCAGGTCTTGATCTCAGGGTCGTGAGATCAAGCCCCCATGTGGGGCTCTGCACTGAGCGAGAAATCTGCTTAAGATTCTCTCTCCCTCTCCCTTTGGCCCCCTTCACCACTCCCCCACTGTGCACATGTGCACACGCATGCTCTCTCTCTCAAATAAATAAATAAATAAATAGATAGATAGATCTTTTTAAAAAATGGTGGTGAGCTTATGGGCAGGAGCATCATTGGTTAGGTTTTTACAAACAAACTACCTCATGCTTTCACTTCTGAATAGGCACAAAAGATTTGATATATAATTTTATTTGACTCACAATGTATATATGCTGCTCAATTTACAGGCAGCAAGTGGAACTTCAAGCTCAATTATGTAGAAACCAAATGACCGTTTAAATTTGAAGGCAGAGAACAGAAAGGAATAGAATTCTAAATTAGTGTATCCAGAACATATAGATACTTACGACTTTCACAAAGTCAAGAAGAGATGACTTCTTCTGGCATTTAAAATTATGAACACTTTTAGGGTCTTGACCAGTCATTCTCATAAAAGATGAAAAAGAATCCATCCTCCCAGCTAGTTAGTGCATGAAAGAAAGCTATATCATCAGTTTATCCAAGAAAGAGCCAACATTTCACTAATAGCATCCTATTATCTCAAACTCTAGAATGACTTTGGATAGGCAGATTATATTCTCCATTTCTCTCAGAGAATATATAGGCTAAAGTTTTATCCACTTACAGCTTTTATCTCTCTTCACAAAACCATTTTCCAAACTGGACTGAAATATAATTTTATGAGGAAAAGAATTCACAGTTTCTAACTAAGGAATGATTTTGTGGACAGAAAAGCTCAGAATTCTAATTTTAAAAAGGGATTGAGGAAAGGTGATGCTATGGAAAGAATATTGATCTAGGAAAAAGGAGGTCCAACTTTTAATCCTGATCCTGTTATTAAGTAGCTGTGTGAACGTGAATGAATCACTTAACCACCTTTTTAGCTCAGTTGCCTCCTCTCTGAACTAAAGGGATTAGATAAGGTGATCTGGTCTCTAATGTATGTAATTCTGTAAGGAAGGGTGGATATCTTTCTTCAAAATTCCGTAGCCTTATTTAATGGGGAAAAAAGGAAAAAATGAGGTAAGTTATGTGGGTATCTAGATCTAATACCTATTAATGTGGAACTGCATCCATAAAGTCCTTGTCCAGGAGTTCTGTGTGCTTTGCAGTCTTTTCCCCTATATTAGACAGTGGTGGAAGGATCAAAGCAGAAGTATACATTTTGTTCACTGAAGGCCTTTAGCAAATACAACAGCTTGAGTTGGTGTGACATTGCTGGCTACCGTGTCCTATTTTGCTAGTCTGGAAATTCATAGCTAACTTAGGGATTTTATAAAGCATATGCACTCCCCATGCTTTATCAATCACTGACAGACTCATTGTTTTATAATGTACTTCTCAGCAAGCTGTTTGCGACTCATCGCCTTCCTTGCTTTATAGTCTATAAATATTTAATTCTTTAATAAACTGCTTATATGTAATATAAAATGACTGATGCTATTCTCTCTTCCCTCTTTTAATAGTGCTACTATTTGCAAAACAATTCTTTTTTTTTTTTTTCTAAATAGCAATATGTTTCATAAATGTTTGACTTTCCTTTTTCTAAGTAGCAATTTATTCTGGGAGGTTGGTAGAATGACAGGCAGAAAAACAGCCCCTTGCTCCTGGGAGTCCAGTATAACTCTTCCCTTACCCTTACCCTCACCCCTACCAAGCTGCAAATTGATGAGGTAAAGAAGATGGACTTTGGAATTGTAACAGAGAGCAATTCCCTGTCTCTCTACAGACCAAGTGTGCAAAACAGCCTTTAAATCTGTAGACTAAATAAATGTACACTTACAATGAGCAAATATGGTTCCCTCTTTGCTTTGACATCCTTTGTCTAGGGGAATCATAAAAGATAGGGATAATATACCAACACCTTACTGTTCTTGTCTTTTTATAATTGTGTACTTTATTTTTGAATGTTGGCTGATTTGTTTTCTGTGCCATAAAATGATTTTCAATATTTAATGACTCATTTTTTAAATCAGATAAGTCAGACATTTATTGAGTGTTTATTGTGTGCCCTGCACAGCTGTTAGGATGTTTTCAAGCAAGCTACTATTATTCTTCCTTGATATTTCAATATAATTTATGAACCCCTAAAAATTGTGAACTCCTTTGGGGGGGGCAGAGAGGATGAATTAGGGAATGCCTAAACAAATAATGTTTCTTCAGTGCCTACCAATAATCAGATACGTGCATTATCCCATGGCACTAACTCACTTCTGCATTTCTTTCACCCACTAACTTCACTTAGTATACATCCTGGATTTTCTACTAGAACCTAGTACCTAGTATATTTAATCTGGAAAAAGCATGAGGAGAATGGGAGTAGAACATTTGCTTACAAGTTAAAAAAATCTTGTTTATATGCTACTTCCACCATGTATTGGCTATTACCCTAGGCTTTTCACCTGGTCTTTCATATCTGTAATATGAGCATAATAAAAATATATAGTTTATATAAACACCTACATAATGGACCTTCAAATAATGTTAATTCTCTGTCTAAACATTCTAAAGAAAAGCATCAAGACAAAATCAAAATAAGTGTTGTTAATGCAAAGATAGCATTAATTTTATACAAATAGGACATATAATTTCAGTTATTTATATAATAATGATGGGTTACTTCAAGCAATAAATATTTTAAATTGAGGCTCCCTGTTTAATTGACAGCACACATTTATGAGAAGACTCACATTAGGGTTTTTTACTCTGCAACAGTTTTTTATGCAAAATTTGTGTAAATCAAGCATTTATCCTTGTTTTCATAATCCGTATGATAAATCTAAGTGGGATAATTTACTTAGACAAGTCAAATTATTCCAGCCTCATGTTCCATGCACCCTGCCTCATTTTATTTATTTTTTTTAAAGATTTTATTTATTTATTTGAGAGAGAGAGAATGAGAGAGAGCACATGAGAGGGGGGAGGGTCAGAGGGAGAAGCAGACTCCCTGCCGAGCAGGGAGCCCGATGCGGGACTCGATCCAGGGACTCCAGGATCATGACCTGAGCCGAAGGCAGTCGCTTAACCAACTGAGCCACCCAGGCGCCCCTGCCTCATTTTATATACTGTTCCTTATTTCACAAATATTATCCCACTTTCTTCTTTCATTCAACATTGACATCACACATGTGCTTCTATTTTACTCTTCCTAAGATAAAATTACCTGTGATGCTATCAATATAACTTTCTATCCTATTGAAACATCATAAATTCAAACCTCTGTGGGTGTCATATCAGATTCCCTAATGAGTTCCATTTCCTGGTTGTAGTACCTAATTTGCTTCTGAAACTGATTTTTACTTCTAACTCTCTTCCTGACTTGATCTATATTTGACCAGTCATTGTCTCATATCTAATTATTTCCTTTGCATATTCAGTTTTATTGAAATGTTATAAAGGTCAATGAGAAAGAATAGATAATTTAAGTAGTAATAGTAACTATTATTATCATTATTATTAAAGATTGAGTTCCTACTGTATACTAGGTATTGCTTTAGGATACATAAATTTTTTCCCTTAATCTTATGCAATTAGGTTAGAATTTCAAGTTCACAGATGAGGAAAATAAAGCATATATAAGTTAAGTAACTTACTCAAGGACACATAGCTAGTTAGTAAATAAAACTAGGTTTCTAACATAGGTCTATTGACACCAAAGCCTGTGGTTGGCCATATTGCCTTTTGAGAAGCTCAGCAAAACAAGTGCTGTTATTATATTGTAAAATGATAGGCATAGTTTCTTTTTTCATTTTAAAAGTGTCATTATTCATAGAACAAAAGTTTAGTGTCAGTTTGAATTCTTGTGATGATGCCTTTCTTTTAAAAGAAATAGTGTGTTTGGAAGTGCTTTGTACATTGTAAAGTCCTAGATAAATATAAGGTAAATTATAATAGTAGTAATGAATTTGAAACACCTTTATATGCCCTTGTCAATAATTATGGATTTATATCCCAAATATAGGTATATTTTACTCTGTATAACAAACATTTTCCTGAAAAATTATAATTTTTAAAATTTTAAAAACACAATACTATTTTAAATGTATAAAAGAGCTTATTATATTTGGGTGAAGCCCAGAACAGTAAAGAATTAGTTTGTAATGTGACTAATTCCCTAATTATCTGCTTTGAGTCTTAAATTTTTTCGCATTAAAATTTTTAAAGTAAGGTTCTCTTAAATAATGTTGACTGACACCTGGAATCTCTTGAAATAATTGCCAAAAAGACCATGGGAAAGCTGCTAACATATTTTTGAGGTCAGAAACCATCATAATTAGAGCTACACATTACAGAATTCCTAGCTTTATGTTAATCCATAGCTTGAACTATCATCACTACACATTGATGTCCACTAAAATATCAACAACCAGACCTATTTGAGTAGGAAAAAAATTAAATCCCTGTCTATATTTCATTAGGAAAAAATTAAGTCCCTGTCTATAAATCAGTTCAGACATTTCATGTATGCTGTGAACATGCACAGTACTTCAATTTGAAAGATATTATGAGAGGCCAGATGATTTCTCTATTACCCTTCATTCATTTTCAGAAAACATAACATCTAATTCTCTCTATTAGGATGTGAGGGCGATCTGGCTGCGATATCTGTCACCCCATTGATCGCCAGGGTTAATTCTCTCTATTAAAACAGTATTTTTTAAATTTTTTTCTAAAAACCCAATAAAAACTTTTAAATCTTCTTTGGTAATTAATTCTCATTGTAGGACATCCATCACTTCATAAGACTAACTTCCTTATGCTACATTCATTAATTATTTAACCTTCTGAAAAACTATTTCTTCTTCATGCAAAGTTATGAAAGATATGTATTATCTATGTATGTATTTCCCCACATAAAGAAGCACATACAAGCATTGTGATAATGAGTTAAGAGTCATGTTGTTAATCCCTAAATTGGCCAGTTGGTTGTAATCTCTCCATGATCATAAACTACATTCCGAACTTTAGACATAGCATTCGTTAATGACTATTATGTCAGTAGGGGGCAAATTGAGTGGAAACGTGGTAGAAAGCATCTGGGTAAGCATAAAAATAGGTATCAGAAGTAAGCATAAAAATAGGTATTGCCTTAGGGTAGGTATTCTACAGTTTGCTTGGCTAAGTAAAGATTATGTATCTAGCAATCCTGATTCAGATCCTGAAAAAAGTACAAGCTCATGATATAATGATCATATAGAGTCAACTATTCAAATGCATGCTCAAAGTCTCATTATACTGAAAGTAGAATTTCTGATAGATTCATGGTTTGCATTGCTAATAAGTTGCATCCTCAGTAGATGGAAGAAATGATTGGGAGACTAATTAACCTAATTTTGATCAACAAGTGAGAACTTCTCAGGTAAAAAAAATTAGAACCCTGGAAGAAAGTAGTCATTTATTCTTAGAGCTTAAAATATCCAGGAATGATGAATATTGGACATAATCAGACATGTGCCCTACAGCTACCTGTCCAATAAGTTAGCCCCTTTAATTAAAATTAAATAAAATTAAGGATTCAGTTTTTCAATTGTACTAACTAGTGGCTACCCACATCACATTTCCATCATTGCAGTAAGTTCTTTTGGACATTGTTATCCTGGACTTCAGAAAGACAGATTTTTAAATATTCAGATTAAGGATAAATATAACTTTAGGGACATCATCTCTAGAAAGGTACTCAAGAAAAATAGGAGGACAACACTAAAATTGCACCTAACACATATCACATTGTATTATAATTGGCTTATTGCTGTATTGCATACCAATCTTTAAGGAGGAGTATGTCTTTCTGTTTCACTGAGTCTGAGACATAGTAAGTACATTAATAGGAACTTAGTAATTGATGAATAAAATAAAAAATTGTCAGAGAAAAGGCAAGGGGGATAAGGTGAAGAAGAGCAATGTGATTTTTAGGGATCTATTTGATTAATTTTAGGTAATAAATGAATATAAAAGATATAAGGAGGAACGTAGAGAAAATTTGGGAGCTGTTTTGGGGGAAGAGTAAAAGAGACTTACTGCAGAATTTTGATGTTCTGTTAAGAAATTACTAAAAGAATAGGAGAGACTAAGGGAGAGAGAATGAACTATTCTTCAATTATTTTCTGTCAATACTAATGAACTCCAGATTAAAAAGGACAAGAAAAAGATTTGTTAGTAGGGATTATAGCCCAAGATTGGGTAAAGAGATTAAAAGAGAACAACTAATTGTTGGAATTCAAGTCTCCTATCCCAGGTACATTACTTTCAAAGGTACTATGATATTTTGCAGTGAGCTTGTGGAACTACATCTGCAGTTGCCTTGAGGAATTACATGTTTTTAGGAAAATAAGCAGATTCAGAGATATGCCAAAAGCCTGAACAAGAAGAAAAAATCATTCCCAATTTTCAGAAATGTTAAGTGTTAATTGTGAAATCAGTTATTTAAAAGTTGTTTTTTTGCATGCACTTGGAAAAGGGAATTTTGATCACTAGGAATAAACATAGATTCACAAAGAACAAATATCCTCACTTGCTTTTTTGATGGAATTATTTTTTAAAAATTCCATAATCAGAATGTATCTCAAACTTTAAGTTTTCTTTGTTTAAGACAAGATACTAAGAAGCAGATCAGAAAGCTGCTAAAAACTAAGTAGGGCTTTCAGCATTCTTACCGTGCTAGGAAGACAAAAATTGGAGTTTAAGAGCTGTCAAGGAAATGGGACCTAAGAGATGAGGTGAACCAGATGTAATCTGAGCTTTACAAAGACTACAATCTAGCTTTAAATCAACTTATTCACTTACTGGATTGAGGTGATCTGCCCTTGTTCTGCCTTTCTGCCTTAAATGATACAGTACATTTTCTTCAGAGGAAGATATTATCATCCAGAGCCTGTAAAATTTTCACACACAATATCTGGCATCAATTTAATACTTTCCAGGAATATCAAGAATCAGAACCAAAAGGGGAGGGGTGGGGGAGGAAGCAGATAGTAGAAACAGACTCACAGAAAACCAGATATTGGAGTTATCAGAAATAGATATTTACCTCCATAATGATAATATTTTAGGGAACAAAAGAACTGCAACTCACAAAAAAGAATCAAACATATTCTAGAACTGAGAAAACACAATAACTGAAATTAAGGCACCAATAACTAGGTTTAACACCAGATAGGAAACAGATGAAGAGAGGATTATTGTATGACAGATCAGTTAAAATTATTCAAGCCAAAGCATAAAGAGATAAAAGAATGGAAAATAAACAGTATAAAATACATGAGACATATTGAAAATGTCTAGCATATGTGTAATTGGAATCCTACAAGGAAAAGAGAGATTGTAGTAAAAGTAATTTTTAAACTGGTAAGAACCAACAATTTCCAAAAGCGAGAAAAGATATCCAGTCACAGATAGCCCAATCACAATAAACACAAAGAAAAGTACACCAAAGCACATCAGTAAAACTGCTGAAAATAAAAGATGAGGAGAAAACCTTAAATGAAAGTAAAGAAAGATGTATTATTTCACAGAAGCAACAATAAGACTGACAGCTGACTTCTCAATGGAAATGATGGACACCCAAAGCCAATGGAATGACATCTTTAAAATGCTGAAAGAAAAGACCTGCCAATCTAGAATGCTACACTCAATTAAAATATCCTTCAAAATTGAAGATGAATTAACTTGATAGACAAACAAGAACAGAGATAACTTATGAGCAGCAGACCTGCCCCAAAAACCAAAGGGAGTTCTTTAGATAGAAGGAAAGGAAAGGGAACATGGAAATGGAGGAATGAACAAAGAGCAATGCACAAAGTATATATATTGGTAGTCTAAATGAATTTTGACTGCACAATAAAAAAATTAAAATATGTGAGATTTAAAATACATGACCAATTAAAATTCATGTTAATAAACATAAAAGAAGGGGGTAAAAAAAATGAGACTAAAGTTCTAATATTGTCTGGGAAGTGATAAAAGCACTAATTCATAATAAAAAGATATAATAATATAAATAAATAAATATAGTAAGTTCAGGGATGCGTGTTGTAATGTTTAGGGTAACACTTAATAGCAAAATAATGTATTACTAATAAGCTAAAAGAAAAAATGGAATAAGAAAAATATTTTCATTAATCCTAAGGAACACAAAAAAGGAGTGAAAGAACATAAATCAGGTAGAACAAATAGGAAACAAATAATAAGCTGATATGTATATAATTTAAAATATATCCATAATTATATTAAATGTAAATGGACTCAATTCTGCTAAAAGACAAACTTGTTAAATTGGATAAAAGATAATAGCATAACACAGAGAAGTTGAATCACTATGTTGTATACCTGAAACTAACATAACATTGTGTGTGAAGTATACTCAAAAAAAAATTTTTTAAGAGAATGTTAAAAAAAAAGATAAAAACCAACTAAGAAAAAAAAAAAAAGAGTTGAAGGTAACAAGCTGTACCAAAATATAACTGGAATAAGTATATTAACATTAGACAAAGTAGATTTTAAGGCAAGAGATAAAGATGTATATGGCATAATTATTAGGGGGTCAGTTAAACAGAATATAATCATTCTTAATTTGTTTGCATCTAATAACATAGAAGATATATGAAGCAAAAATTGACAAAACTAAAAAATACATAACAAATTTGCAGCTTGGTATAAGACTTTAGTACATCTTTCTTGTGGTAATCAATAAAACAAGTACACAAGCTGAAGAAAAAATCAGTAAAAATATAGGTGAACTAAATAACATAATTATTCAATATAACTTCGTTATATGTAGAACACTGCATCCAACAATGGCAGGATTCATTTTATTCAAGTAGACATTTACTGAAATTGACCATAAAACAAGTCTGAAAAACAGTCAAAAGGTTTAAATCATTCAAAGTAGACTCTAATGACAGAAATCTGGAAAGCAAGAACAAGAAACTAAAAAGAACAGTAAGATAACTAAAAGTTTTGTGAATGCTACACTTCTGAATAACCTATAGACCAAAGAGGAAATTATTAGGTAAATTGGGAAATATTTTGAACCAAGTGATGATGAAAATATGACATATGAAAACCTGGGAATTGTATCTAAAGCTATGCTTAGAGGGAAAAGAAGAGCCTTTAAACAAATGTTAAAAAAAGAAAAATAGGCTGAAAATCAATGGTATAAATACCTTCTCAGGAAATTAGAAATAGAAAGGAAACCCAAAGAAAGTAGAAGGAAGAAGGTAAGAAAAGAAGATAATAGAAATCAACTGTATAATGCAGAAATCAACAGCAGAATATCTTCTCAAGTACAGATGGAATTTCAAAAAGTAGACTATCAGACCATAAAACAAATCTTGAGTTGAAATTATACAGAATATATCCCCTTAATATAGTAATGTTAAGTTAGAAATCCATAGTAATAAGATGCCTATAAAATAACCAAGTATTTGGAAATAAGCAACATACTTCTAAATAACATGTGTGCAAGATTGGAAATTGCAAGAAAAATTGTGTTTTAAATCTCTAATAAATGATAATGAATTCACATCCTATGAAAGTATGTGGGATGCAACTAAAACAATTCTTAGAGGCATATAGCTCTACATATCTATATTAGAAAAGAAAAGTGTAAAATTAATTATCTAAGGTTCGATGTTGTGAATCTAAAAAAGAGAAGCAAATTAAACCAAAGTAAGTACAAGAAAGGAAATTATAAAATTAAGAGTAGAAATCAAAGGAAATTCAACAGATAGAAGTTGATTCGTTGAAAAGGTTAATAAAATTGATTAAGAGACTGACCCCCCCAAAAAAGAAAGAAAAAAGAAATCACCAATATCACAAATGAAAGAGGGACATTACTAAAGTTTTGACAGGCAAAAAAGTAGGATAATAACAGGATATTATGAACAACTTTGTTCCAATCAATCTGAAAACTAAGATGAGATGGATAAATTCCTTGAAAAACAAAGGTTGCAAAAATTGACACAAGAAACTGAAAATCTGAAGTGCTAGATCATTTTGTTTTAAAGATTTTATTTATTTATTTGAGACAGAGAGAATGAGAGAGACAGAGAGCACATGAGAGGGGGGAGGGTCAGAGGGAGAAGCAGGCTCCCTGCTCAGTGGGAGGCCTGCTTCTCCCTCTCCCACTCCCCTACTTGTGTTCCCTCTCTCGCTGTCTCTCTCTGTCAAATAAATAAATAAAATCTTTTTTAAAAAATCAAATTTATGATTGGAAAATTGCTCACAATCTGTAGGCCCAGTAGCTTCACCGGTATATTCTATCCAACATTTAAGGACAAAATAATAACCATCTTACACAAACTTTTTCAGTGTATAGAGGAGGAGGACACTCTCCAACTCATTTCATAAAGTCAGCAAGACCCTGATAACAATACCAAACAAAGTTATTTTAAGAAAAGAAAATTATAGACCAATAGCTCTCATGAACATGGATTCAAAAATCCTTAACAAAAAACACTAACAGGTCAAATATGCAATATATTTATATACATATTACATATATATATATATGTATATATGATTGAAAAATCAGTCGATCGTGACCAAGTACCATTTGTCCCAGGATTGCAAGGTTGGTTTAACATGTAAATCAGTCATTGAAATTCACCATGGCAGCAACTCTAAGCTGTTATTTGTTTCAATAGAGGCAGAAAAAACATTTGACAAAATTTAACAACCATTCATGATTTTAAAAAATTCTTCGCAACTTAGCAAGTTGGAAACCTCTTCCACTTGATAAAGGCATTTTTCTTAATGATGAAAGACTGAATTTTTTCTCCCCTAAGTTCAGAAACAAGGCAACGATGTCCGCTAAGATTAGAAGCAAGGCAAAAATGTTCATTCTCACCACACACCACTTCTATTCAACATGGTACTAGAAGTCCTCACCAATAAAATAAGACAAGTTAAAAACAAAAATTAATGGACATGATTACTGCAAATGAAGATGTTAAGCAATCTACTCACAGATGAAATTACTGCATTTGTAAAAAATTCTATTACCTTTTTTAAAAATGCCATTTGTGCACACAAAAATGGGAGAGAAGATATATTAATATCTTATTATCTGGGTATAGATATTATGTCTGGAAGGATAAACAAGAGACCAATAACAGTGATTACCAATTTGGAGGTGAGGTTAAAAACTCATGGCTAGAAGAGGGACTAGAGAGAGACTTTTTGCTTTCTACATTATTGACATTATTACTTTAAAATAGTTAATATTTTACCTATTCAAAAATAATTTTTTGAAAAAAAAGTACTTAAAATTGACATTGCCCTGTCAATGTGGTAAATAATGAGCATCTCTCAGTTACCATAGTCTACACCAGCCATGATAGAATTCTCTTATCAGACTGTAGATTCCATGCAGCATGATCATCATTTCAGAATTACACATGCATTTTTAAAGGAAACTTTTCAAGGGTCTTATATGAACTGCATTAATATAAGCTATAGTTTGACTTTTGATTATTGATCATTTGTAATCTATCCACCATGGAAATCTATTTAATGCTTTCTCATTAAACCTTTTCCATGAATTACTACTTAGTAAAGATTGAATGTTATTTCCCTCTCCCTATTTCTCTCAAATACTAACCAATACACTGAAGTAACAATAATATAGCAACAATAAAATATAACGTTATTTAGCATTTATGCGCAAATACTATGCTGAATTCTTTACATGCATTGTTTCAATATTTAACAGCCATAATTCTGTCAACAAAGATGGAAAACATAAGCGGTTAAAGGCCTGATTTAGATTCAGATTAAACAGCCATTCTCCACATAATCATTAAGTCATTGTACTCTATAGTTTGGTACACTTTACCAGTTGAGAATCATGTAGCAGTTGAAGTGTGTGTGTGTGTGTGTGTGTGCACATGTGTGTGCATGATGTTATAAGGGAAACTCATAAATGAAAATACTGGAGATTAATGGGTGAAGAGCAGCAGAATTTAGAACAGGCTTACATGCTCATATATAAATAAAGACCAGTTCCAGGTTATCATTATGCATTCAAAGAAATTTGTACAAGTACACAGACCAAAGCAAAACTGTCTTTGTCTTTAAATAATTTAAACGGAAGTATAAAATTGTTTTAACCTAAATTATTAAAGTAATTTGAACTATGTACACCTGACCAAGCAATGAATTCTCTCTTTTGTTTTTTCTGAATGCTGCTTCTTGTTTCAGTTTTCTTTTTTAATCTTTTAAGGCTGTAGTAATATTCGAAATATTTTATCAGTTTTGAATCCACCCAATAGGCTCATTCACTATTTGTTCATCCCTATTCATCGTAAACATGCACTAATCCACACTGGTAATTTCAACATTCCAAAAATTTAAAAAAAAAAACAAACACAGTAATCTTTACCCTGAGAATTAACCAGCAATGACATTATCAGGCCTGCTTAAGCACCCAGATGATTCCATCTATTCTTTAGCAATGTATACTATGATAGCACCAAGAATTCCCTCTGTCACAAATACCTGGACCAGGAGGCACTCTACTGCATCCCCAAATTAGAAGTAGATGTGCTTTTGGCTTCCGAGCTGTAGACAGCTTGGTGGGGGACAGGCACCAAGTTGCCGCTGCTTTCCTCAGCCTCAGACCTAGAGGGCCTGTCTCGGTGCTCATCTTGGTAAACCCTGATAGCTCCCTGCAACAGGAGCCCCCATCTGAGACTAATGAAGTAAAGATGGTTTCTGAAAACCTCGTGTACTACAAAACATTATGCTGTGGTTCTGAATATACTCCTCTTCATATATTCTCTCTTCTCCTCTCCCTTCCATATCCGTGCCCTTGTTTAGTTCCAGTTTCCATTAGAAATGCTATTTGGGCAGCATATTTCACAGATTGGATCCATCTCGATGCTGCCATGCAAAGAAAACACATCTGTCTGACTCTTCATTTAAAATAAGGAAAAAATTGAAATAGTAAAACGCTGTAGTCGCTCTGAGCTATTTCCTAATGAACCAGTTTGTCCCATGAGCTGTACTGAGGAGCTTCTTCTCCTCGGTGAGAACTCTTTATGCATATTAATATTATGCATGTTTTCCATGTGACTCCTTCTGACTTGCCCTCACCCCATCCTTTGAATTCATTTAAATAAAAATAATTTATGTGGACATTCCTTCAGTCAGGATTTTCTCTCCCCTTTTCTTAAAGACATTCATAATATTTCGTTGATGCTTTGCATCCAAACCGAGTCGTTATGCTTTTGCATATCATTAGGGCTTTATAAAGAACAACAGCGACATCTGCATGTGCCACAGCGCCAAGGAGATAGGAAAACTACCTAAAACAAACTCCGTATTGGCTTGAAGGCTGTCTGGCTCTCTGTCTCCCCAGCAGCCCCTGCCACCAGTATGGATAGGAGTAATTGTACAGTGTAATCACATCATGCCTCATCTGAATATTCATAACAGAGACAGAGCTTTGGAGGATAAGGGAGGAGTGGGGATAATTTAAATATAAAACAGCATCTCACTTCCAAATCAAGTTGTGCCAGTTAGACTGTGTGCAGCAGGATTCAATATTAAACCAACATTGTTTTACAGTTTGGAAATTGGAAGTAGAGAAGAAGATGGAAGAGAGAAGAGACTTGATAAAGAACAGCTGACATTATATTCTCATTCTTGACCAAGGAAAAACAAAACAAGACAACAACAACAACAACAGCGACAGAATAAAAATACTTAAAGTGATATTTGAAAAGTCACCAACAGTGGCTAACCAGCTGCTGTTTTACCAGGAATGAAATAGCCTATTGAGGGAGCTTTAAAAGCTCCCAATTAATATGTTGTGCATGTATTAGATCTACAAAGAACTCACTGTATTCCTCTCTCCCCACAAATCCCCCCACTACACACATATTCCCTAACCACCACCTTTCTTTCCTGTCGGGTGCAGGAGAAAAAGATCAGAGCTACAAAATAATTGAGTAATCCCTTCGAAAGTGACAACATCCCCCTTAAAAGAAAGGACAAAAACAAACACATACAAAAAGGTGACTGTTCATTAATGAAGGGATAAATTACCGATGGCTTCTTCATTCTCTTTAGTTCATTACCCCCCAAAGGAAACAATATAATCCACGTGTTAATATTTCTTGTCTTCGTTTTCTTTTGTTTTAATATGATGCTCTTTATTATTATTTTTTTTAACTGTTGGTATTTGTAGAAGCCTCTGCCACTGCATTCCCCAAAGAGCTACTAGTTTCAACCCACTGGAGTTTATATTCCTTTAATTGTCTAGTGCAGGAACATTTCTGCTGTTTTTAAAAATATACCGCTCTGCAGGAATTAGAAGAATCCAAGGTTGTATCCAACTTCAAAGGTTTCCAAGTCATAATGATTTTAGCAAAAGTAGAAGACAGATCATGGAACAAGTCCCTGTTTGAAGATAAGCATCATAGGGACCTTTTTTCTTCCCTCTCTCCCCAACTTTGTACTTTTCCTGGCTCTGAATGCCCCTCGCTAACACGGTTTAATGATATGCAAATGAAATATGCATAAAACCATTCTACTGTATGATGATTAAACACTGGAGACATTAACAGCGGAGACTTCACTCTTTGTAATAATCCTTCCCGACCATCCACTTTGATTGCGGAGTTATGGAAACCCATAGCAGTTGGCAGAGAGAGTGAAAGAGCAAGAAGGAAGGAAAGATGCAGGGACACATCACCCATCTCGGTGCTTCTCCCACTCCAGGAGAGGTTCCCCCCCCTTTGTACTGCGTTCCTATTGCTGTCTTTTGTAATCCATCCATGCAGTCGCACCAGAGCGATTAACGGAAAAAAACCTCTTTTCTCTTAATGTTTCAAAGCTCATTAGCCAAACGATTATTCCTCATTAACAGCGAAAGCTCATTCATTAAAAGGAAGAATATGCCCAAAAGATGCCAGCGCAGTTAATCCTGAGTCCTGTACTGGGCTGTAAATCCCATACTACTTGTATATTCCATGCGAAAGGGACACGCGCCAATCCACATTAAAAAAAAGAAGAAGAAAGAAAAAGAAAACAGTTTGTGTGTTTTGTAAAATCCACAAGAGCAGCAATTAATATTCCCATAGAATGACTTTATTTTTTTTATTTTTTATTTTTTATTTTTTTTTGGTCTCTCCCTTTTGTTTCCAGCGCCTGCCCCTGGCTCAGCGCCTGGTGCCAACAGAACACCTTTCAGGATCCACAGCAACGCAGACAACGTAAGTACCAGCCGTTTCCTGAAACCCTTTTTCAGATTTTTTTTTTTTAAACGACCACCTAAAACATAAAGAGAGAGAGACAAGCCTCTTCCCCCTTCTATCCCCTTCTTCTCCCCTGCGTTATGCCACCAGGGTTTCCTAAGTAGCACCTTCCAAATCCCTCTGCCTTCAAGTTTGTGCATGTCTGTGTGGCATCCCTCCTCCTCCTTCACTCCCATAGTGGATCTTGTAAAAGGGCTTCAGATCGGCCCCATTCATCTCCCTGGTGATAGCAGTGAATGTAGATAAATCTCTGACTGCCTGCTTGCTGCTGGAGTATGATTTTTATTTTGTCTTCTGTGTATACCTGGGTCAAAAAGTGGGATTGTATACACACACATACATGCACATACACACATTTCCCTCTCCTTCTCTGTCCTCCTCTCCTTTTCCTCACACATGCATACATCCCACATTACGTGTATATATGGATAAACATATACGCCTATATACATACCTATACCTAGAACACAAAAATATATACATATCTAAATGTTTAATTTGTCTGAAAATCATGTGTATTTATATACACATACAGCCTTACAAATGTGTCTATATGCAATTGATAGGTGCCTATCTTTTAATTTATACCCATCTATGTCTCCATTTAAAATTCCCTCTCTTCTCCCCGCAGAAGCTGTGTGCAATTGCAATCCGGGATTGTATAAGCGGTATTCTTTCCTTAGGATTTCTATTTGTAGACCTTTATGCTCCCTTCTCTGCCTTCTTCCGAGCTGTAGAATTGGCATCTTTCCCTGAGGTTTCCCGAATGGCAAGTGGAACCGGCTGTGGCATGTATTCATGCCGCTTCCTATGGCATTTCTCTTCCGATGTCTGCTTTTTCTCTTTGTTGTTGACTAGGCTGAATGGTGGGGTTGTTTTTTTTTAAGTTAATTATAAACGAAGTTGAATAGCAAACAAACCAACAGCTTGCCCAAAAAGAAAAAAAAAAAAATAGCCCCACACGAGCGCCTTCTGCTGCAACAGATGCCCACATCACCCCTGGCATGGGCAAATGGGCACACGATTTTCGTGGTGGTTAATTTTTTTCTGTTTGTTGCTGTATTTGTTGTTTGTTTTCCTGGTTTCCTTTTGATTTTTCAAGGAGTCCAAGATCCCGGCCTCTGCTTGGAACGGAACAGTGTCATGGCGGAGGCGACGGCCTTTGTCTTGCTGGGTGTGAAAGCATCCGCTGCGCTGGCTCCACTGCGGCAGAATCAAGTTTAAAAGAAGAAAGTGATTAAAGTCAGCTTTGTGCCTCTTTGGTGTGGAAGACCCCCAAACCCCAAGTAGCCGAGTCTCTGGGTCCGAGGAAGGGCTCATAGTTGGAGCAGCCTAGGCTGTAATCCTGGCACTTGCGCCTTCGGTTGCTGCTTTCTGTTCGCTCCTGGGGGTCTGGATAATCTCCCTTGGCTTTACCGCACTGTCTGGCCCGCATGCGGGGCCCTCGTAACATATACCCGCTGCTGCTATCACACGAAACTGTGGCGTTGCCCCTGAATGGATGGCACTGTGCCAACTCTTCTGCCATCCGCCCTTGCAGCTTTTTTCTTTCCTCCCTCCCTCCCCTTCTTCTCCTCCTCCTCCTCCCGTCGACTTGACGTTAATTAACACACGGGTTAATTGATTTTAAAAGCCGAAGAATTACAGTTAACTTTTCCCACAGGGTACAGACGCCAGCCGCTTGGCACACTCTGCCTTTCGCACTGGTGCAGGGGGGCAGGGAAAGCCCGCAGCAAAACTGGCAACTGCTGAGGGAACGTTGCCTGCTTATTGGAGTAGAGCCGATAGAAGTCGACGTGGTACTGCCTCGTCCTTACAGTATATATAGCCATCCTATATTTTGTTAAATAATCAGAGCACACCCTGTCTTTCTTCTCCTTCGTCTTTCAAAACAGGAAAACCCTTCAGAAGTTCTTATTGGGGGGAAAAAATCCCTCCCCTAGCCCATTTTATCTCATCCGTAATATGCTTTTTTCCAATAATAAGAAAATACCTGAAGCCTTTTTTCTTTAAGTTACAAGGAGGAAGGCTACCCCTTCCCTAAATATCACACATAAAGAAAAATTTTTTTTTTTTTTTTTTTTAAGGAAAAAGTTCCATGAAGTTTCTTTCTCTGTATCTCAGTGTTTTAATTTGTTCCCATTCCTCTTGACTCAGACCGGTTATTTATGATGAAGGATTTCACTAAGAAAGTAGGTACATTGTAATTAAGAACAAAATTCATATGAAAGCTCTTTTTGTTTGTTTGTATGTTTGTAGATTTTTGCTTTCTGTCCTTTTTACCCCTCCCCTGTAGAAAATGAAAGCAATTGATACTGTAGTTGGGAAGGAGACAGGCAAAGCTGGAAACTTGATGCCTTCACCTTTTCATGCTTTCATTTTATTTCATTTTGTTTTTTAAAAGCATGCAGCAAGTGAAGCGACAAAAGGAATCCATTATGCAAATCATGTCACTTTGCATAATGTCTCATGACTGGGATATGCAAATGAGCTGTATAATTTACGAGTGCCAGTGTCTGTCTAAAAGTGTTTCACATAATTTACAAAGTGAGTCTGAGAGACATGGGGAAGGCAGCTCTTCCATCCCCACTGCCAAGGAAGCTCTATATTTTCCTACAAGTGCTCCCTGGAAGTATTGTCAAGTGCTATTTGAAAGAAATTAAGGTTCCAAATATTCCTGAAAGACGAAGATTTTCCTCTCACTCTCTTCACCCATATTCTTTGCCTAAAAATTTACAAGAAACTAATAGACTCTAAAGCATTAATTTTTGGATTCCATTTGGAAGAAAAAAAAAAGCAAGTTGAGCCAAACTTGCTATTTGTGTATGGATTTTCCTTCCTAAAGCAAGGACTGTCTTAGAGAAACAAACACCTTATCCATTTGTCTGGATATTTCAAGGCAGTAAAATGGGATTTCTCATTTTGGTTGGTTTTGAGTGTGCCCTGCTGTGTGCAACATTTTATAAATTATATTCTCTTGGATGTGTTAGACATATAATATGGAAGTCAGATGCATTTAAAATTCTTCTGAAGGTATAATTCTGCTTTCAGAGATGTCTTCAAAAGAGAAATGCCATTCATTAAAAACCAGGTTTAAGTTCATTAAGTCAGCTTAGTTGGCTGCTCCATGTCTCATTTTGGTAACTTTTATTGAGTTGATGATTTTAAACTTTTTGAGAAGTCATAACATCTTTGATAATCTGCTCTTATATTTTTCATTTTAACCATAATAAGTTCTGTGAAAGAGACATACAGGGTGCCATGAAAATGTATACCAGGAGGAACTGATCTTTGGAGAGAATGTCAGAAAAGGCTTCTCAAAGAAAGTGAATTTAAGGTGAATGCTGAAAGTTGAAGAGAAATTAGACAAAAAGAGGAAGAAAATATTTTCCATGTAGAGAGTATATTCAGTAAATCCTAAGACAAAAAGAGATTTGGCTGCTTGGAAGAACTAAAAACCTGTGTGGCTAGGGTATAGACAGTGGATCATTGGATCATACTGGGAACAGATTAGAAGGTGAGCATGTGAAGAGGGAACTTATTCATTATCTGCATTTCTTTGCTGGTACATGGTTTCTTATGTCATTATTAATTGTATATACATGTATTTTGTTAACTATTTACTATCATAATACTGTCTATAAAATAATTTTTTATTTTTCAGATTCATGCACTGAACCATCAGATTTCTGAATCCAACATTATGTGACCTACTCCTTCTCTTTGTGAAGTTTTATTTTCAAAAAGTTAATAGCCATTTAGGAAAATAAAAATAAGAGGAACACTCCACCTACCAAGAGCAAAATAGATTCTTTTCAAATATACTTGAAAACAGATCACTTTCTGGTCTTAAAAAAAAATTAAAAATACTGAAGTCAGACAAAATGTATTATCTGACCACAAATTGAACTAGAAATCAATAACAAAAATTTGGAAAATCCCAGTTTTTTGGAAATTAAGCAGATTTCTAAATAACACATAGGTCAAAGAAGCTGTCACAGGGAAATTAGAAAATATTTTGAATGACAATGAAAATGCACTACAAAATTTGTAAGGTACAGCTAAAGAAGTACCTACAAAGAAATCAGATTTAATGCCTTATTTTAGAAACCAAAAGTTTTGAATCAATAATCTAACTGTCTTAAGAAAACAAACTCAAAACAAGAAGTAAGGAAATAATAAAGATAAGAGCATAAACCAATGAAACTGAAAATAGTGGGGAAAATCAATATGCCCAAAAGTTGGTTCTTTGAAAAACATACAAAAGTTGATAAGCATCTAGCCAGACTGAACAAGAAAAAAAGTGAGAAGACACAAATTATCACAACCAAGAATGAAACAAGGGACATTACTAAACATCTGACAGATATTATATGGATAATAAGGGACAAGGAGATAACAACTTTGTCAATAAATATGGTAACCTAAATGAAATGGAAAAATTCCTTGAGTAACAATCAACCAAAACTCAGTGAAGAGGAAATAGTCTGCTTAGTTTCATCTCTGTTAAAGAAGTAGAATGTGTAGTTAAAATACCTTCCTATAAAGAAAACATCCAGCGCAGATGGCATCAGTGGCAAGTTCTTCCAACATTTAAGGAAGAAATCATGCCAGTTCTGAACAATCTCTTTTAGGAAATAGAAAATGAAGGAATAGTTTCCCACTCATTTTATAAGGTCAGCATTACTTTGATGCCAAAATCAGACAAAGGCATTGTAAGAGCAGAGAACTACAGACCAGTAACTTTCATAAACACAAAAATCTATAACAAAATATTAACAAATTGAATGATATGTAAAAAGAATGATACATCATAACCAAGTCAAGTTTATTCCAAGAATGAAGGGTTGGTTCAGCTTTCTAAAATCATTAGGATTCACCATATCACTGTATTTTTTTAATCATCAATTCAATGGATGTCTCAGTGGGGGGGGGCGGAATACAGTAATAAAACAGTGTGATAATGATGTAAGGATAGACTGAGAGATTAATGGAACAGAATAGAAAGCCCAAAGATAGACACAAATTTTTGACAAAGGGTCAAGACGATCCAATGGAGAGAGAAGAGTCTTTTCAATACATAGTGCTGGCACCAAGTAAATAAATACCTTTACCCATATTTCACTATATACAAATATTCATTTTAAATTGGTATTAAATACAAACCTAACACTCTACAAGTTCTTGAAGAAAATATAAAATCTTTGTGACCCTAGGCTAAGTAAAAGATTTTATAGATGGGGGAAAGAAACCTGACCTATAAATAAAAAAAAAAGTTGGACTTCAGCAAAATTGACAACTTCTGCTATTTGAATGACATTGTTAAATGAGTGAAAAAGTAAGCTACAGACTTGTACAAAATATTTACAACCCAGAATGAAGAGAACAATTAATCTAAATCAAACCAAAATGACACAGAAGATAGAATTAATAGAAGAAAACAGCTATTACAAATGGATTTCATATATTAACAAAGTTAGAGGAAATCAGGAATATATTAAATAGGCATATGAAAGGTAAAAAAAAAAAAAACTCTAATTAAACGTGTAGAGACTAAAACTACCATGTCTGAGATAAAGATTATCATGTCAGGAAGGAATTCAGAGATTAGATATTTCAGGAGAAAAGATGAGTCAACTTCAAGTCTTATAAAAAGAAAGTATCCAGAGTGACATACAGAAAGAAAAATAACAGAAAAATAATGACCAAAGCATCTTTGAGTTGTGGGGTAACTTTTTGTGGCCTAATTTTTGTGTAATTGAAACCCTGTGAAGGATAGATAGGAGTACAAAAAAACATTCCAAGAAATATCTGAAATTTTTCCAAATTTGGTGAAAATTATAAACCCAACAGGTCCAACTATCTCAACAATCCCCAAGCACAAAAAACATGAAGAAAACTACAGTAAAGCACATTATACTCAAATTGCTTAAAATCAATATGAAGCAGAACAATTTAAAAGCCTCTAAAGAAAAGAAGACATTATGGAGACACAAAGATAAAAATGACAGCAGATTTCTCACTGGAATCAATGCAAGCCAGAGGACAGTGGAGAAACATCTTTAAAGTATTGGAAAAAAAAGAAAGTTAAACAAAATTCTATACCAGCAAAAATACATTTGAAAAGCAAAGATGAAATAAAAAATTTTTTGGATGTACAAAAGCTGAAAGAATTTATCATTAGCAGACCTGCACAACAAAATATCTTAAAGGAAACTTCAGACAAATGGAAAATTATACCACATAATGAAAAGCCTTGGAAATGGTAATTATGTTGGTAAATTTTAAAAACTTTTTTATTAAGTATGTTTAAAGGTAACTGATTATTTGAAACAAAAACAATAGCAATGTATTGTTTTTATAACACATAAAAGTAAAATCCATGACAACAGTAGCACAGAAGCTATTGAAGAAAAAGGAAAAATGAAAGAATTGCTATAAGGTTCTTATACTGTACACGAAGTGGTATAATATCACTCAAAGGTAGCCTGATAAATTAAAGTTGTATACTATAAATTCTTTTAAAAAGCAGCTAAAATGACCTTTAAAAAGAGCTATAGTTAATAAGCTAACAAAAGAGAATGGAGTTATCAAAAAATGCTCAATTAATTCAAAACATTTAGCAAGATAATAGACTTAAATGTCATCTTCACTAATCACAGTAAATGTAAATGGCCTAAATATCCCAATTAAAGGACAGAGATTGCCAGATTGTGTGGAAAACAGCAAGACCCATATATATGCTGCCTACAATGAAACCACTTCAAATATAAATATTCGAATAGTTTAGAAGTTAAAGGATGGGAATAAATATGCCATATTAACACTAATCAAATAAAGGCTGTATAAGATAGTATATTTCATTGCTCATAGAACCAGATCCTAGAAGGATGAAGTCAGGCACTACTGTATTCCTTTGCTGTCTGTGGCAATAAGTAGACCCTAGGTTCTCTTTCGATTGATGGATTCTAGATCTGAGAACTGGCTCTGGTCTGGAAATAGCAAGAGATTATGACTTTCCATTGAAGTGGCTGACTTCATCTTTGCTCATTCAGTCTTGATCTCTTTTGAATATATGTTATAAATATAAAACACATTTTTTGGCTGCCTATTTATCTTGCCTCTAGTAACATCAAGTTCTATGAGCCATGTCCATAAATCCCTGTGGATCAGCCACCTCCTGATTTCCATCTGAAACTTGCTGCCTATTATAGTACTAATTTACACCATCCTCCTGATAATTAAGTGCTGCCACCTAATCTCTGCTTTTCCTGGATCATATCATCCACAGTTATAGAAGGGATTCCATTTCTATAACATTATCATCACCTTCAAAGTCCCCACCTACAGAAGACCGTCACTACTAAACTACCCAGCAATGATGGTAAATGAAACATCTTCCAAATCCTTCCAGGGAACATAGTAAGCTGGATCTTATGTATCATGTCCACTCCAGCATACCCACTTCTCTGAGGTTTTTTATTACTTTCTGAATAGTTTATAACACCAGTTATCAAATCTCTATTTGATATGGGCCATCACTCTTTCACTTTTCCAAGAACCACCCCATCATTGTATTAAAAACTGACTCCAAGAGCCCTTCTCAGGGCATTAAATCTGAGTCACAGGAAAGATCCCCCATTAAGCAATTTATATTCCAGTTCCCTGGTTCAGCACCCTCAAGATTTACTTCGAGGCATATTCTGGCTCTTCCTACAGTACTTTTTAGCCAGGTGCTTCCACTCTCTTTGGCATTAAGTCTCCTCCCTTAGCAGACCCAAGATTTCTCCAGTGGGGCTATTCTGAGATTTGACACTCATTCCTCTGGTGCCCAGGAAGTGAAATGAAGTCAGGGTCTGAGAAAAGAAAGCATTATAAGGCACCTGCTTCATTTGAAACCTCTGTGTGGTCATCAAATCCCTATCCCCAACAAGTGGAAGTGGGTCCCTTTCATAGGCCCAAAGGATTGAGGATAATCGGGGTTTTCAAAATTCTCAACTGCATCATTAATATCCCCACCTCAGGGCTCAAGGTCCCACCTCTCCAATAGGGCCCTAACATTGGCATAGAAGACTTGACTGGGATGAGAAATCAGCCTTCTCTTTAGCTCTTCTACTCTTATAATTAAGTCACATTTCTAATCTTAAAATCATGTTTACCTTTTAATTTTTATTCTTTGCTTTAAATTGGTGCTTAATTGACCCAACTCCGTCATTCTTTTCCTTCAGTAAATCACTGGTGTTCAGCAATAACCACCCAGTTCCACAGTCCTAATACTTAACTCTCTTCACCATTGCTCTGAAATGCCAGAGAAATTACACATGCTGGTATATTTCTTTCCACCTTTATCACATCTCATTCACCATGGGTAAAAATCTTAACCTTTGAACTCATACAGCCTGCCAGACTCTAGGACCTTTCCTAGACTATGCTTCTAACTACCAGTCCTGGTAACAACTATGCTAGATACGGTTCCCTAAAGGGAGAGCCTTTATTGGGCAGAGCCCTCATGGCATCTATAATAGCCCAGTAGCCAATAAATATATAAAAGTGTGTTTATGTTCATTAGTTATGGAAATCAAAGCCCAATGAGATACCACATGTTCCACATGCATTGGAAAAAAAAAATGTATACTCTGCAGTTGTTAGGTATAGGTTTCTAATTGGTTCTTTTGATACTTATTCACATCTATATCTTTTCTCACTTGTTTTCTGCTTGCTCTATCAATTACTGAGAAAGGAGTGTTAAGATCTTCAATTATGAGTTGGTACTTTTTTATTTATCTTTATTTCTGGAGGCTTGAGGACAAGATGGCAGAGAAGTAGGGGACCCTATTCCAACCAGTCCCCGGAATTGAGCTGGATATCTACCAGACCACTCTGAACACCCACAAAATCAGCCTGAGATGTAAGAAGATATATCTGGATCTCTACAAACAGAATATTGCAGGTGATTGGTTTTGAGGTATGAAGCAGGGAGCAGTGATTCTGTGGGCACATATCAGAAGATAAACAGAAGGGGGAGGGAGCCATGGGTCTCTTACACCGCCGATGAGCGATAGCTTCCCGCGCCGGGGACAGCAGACAGACTCGCAGACCAGTAGTGGCGGGGGAAGGACCTTAGGGCAGCCCCCCGAACTGAAACCTCCAAGGATGCATGCAAACTGGGGACGGCTGGTGGTTTTAGAAGCACAAAGGCAGAATCGTGCCCCTGTGCCCTGACCTGGAGGCGAGGACTGGGAGCCCTGCTGAGGGGCGCACAACCCTGGACACTGCAGTTTATAGCAGCACTGACGGAAAAGGAGATAGTGTGGCCTGGAGAGCTCACTGAAGAACAAACTGCGATCTCTCGCTCTGAGGCAGAGTGTTGGATATGATCCCTTCTGCTCTGACTCTTGGAAGAGAGGCGGAAAGCCCAGAGAAAGCTGCCAGAGAACAAAAGCCCCAAAAAACCGGTTCTCACTGAGCCCATTCCCCCCGCACAGGGGACAGGGAAACTGCCCAAACAGGGTTGCCTAAGTAACAGCCCGGCAAGCCCCTCCCCCAGAAGACAGGCTGGGAGAACAAGAGGCCAGCAACCCTAAAGTCCCTATAAAACAGGTGCATCTTGCTTGGGTAGTGGTCAATAATTTAGACTCTGTACATTCCCTCAACCACCCCTCAACAGAATGACTAGGAGGAGGAACCCCCAAAATCAGAAAGGGACGCCTGGGTGGCTCAGTTGGTTGGGCGGCTGCCTTCGGCTCAGGTCATGATCCTGGAGTCCCGGGATCGAGTCCCGCATCGGGCTCCCTGCTCGGCGGGGGGTCTGCTTCTCCCTCTGACCCTCCCCCCTCTCATGTGTGCGCTCTCTCTCTCTCTCAAATAAATAAATAAATAAAATCTTTAAAAAAAAAAAAAAAATCAGAAAGACTCAGAGACTGTCACAGATTTACAAATGGATGCAGATATAACCAAGATGTCGGAGATGGACTTCAGGGTAGCAATGGTGAAGACAATAGCTAAAATGGAGAAATCGATTAATGGCAACATAGAGTCTCTAAGGGCAGAAATGAAAGCTGAACTGACAGAACTTAAAAATACTACCAATGAGATCCAATCTAAGCTAGATAATCTAACAGGTAGGGTAAGCGAGGCAGAAGAACAAATAAGTGACCTGGAAGAAACAACTCAAAATCCATGAAAACAGAATCAGAGAAATAAGTGACACCATGAAACGTTCCAATGTCAGGATTATTTGGGATCCCTGACAGGGTGGAAAGAGAGTGAGGACTAGAAGATATATTTGAGCAAATTGTAGCTGAGAACTTCCCTAATCTGGGGAATGAAACAAACATTCGTGTCCTAGAGGCAGAGAGGACCCCTCCCAAGATCAAGGAAAACAGGCCAATGCCCCAGCATGTCATAGTAAAACTCACATATTTTAGAACCACGGAAACCATCTTAAGGGCAGTTAGGAGGAAGATTCCTTATGTACAGAGGGAGGAACATCAGAATAACATCAGACCTATCCAGAGAGACCTGGCAAGCCAGAAAGGCCTGGCAAGACCTACTCAGGATACTAAATGAGAAGAACTTGCAACCGAAAATACTTTATCCAGCAAGGCTGTCATTTAGAATGGATGGAGAGATGCAGAGCTTCCAAGACCGGCAGAAACTGAAAGAATATGTGACCATGAAGCTGGCACTGCAAGAAATATTAAGGGGGGTTCTATAAAAGGAGAAAAACCCCAAGAGTGATATAGAACAGAAATTTACAGAGACAATCTATAGAAACAAGGATTCACAGGCAACATGATGACAATAAATTCATATCCTTCAATAATCACTCTCAATGTGAATGGCGTAAATGCTCCCATAAAACGGCACAGGGTTGCAGATTGGCTAAAAAGACAGGACCCATCCATATGCTGTCTACAAGAGTCTCATTTTGAACCTACAGGTACATCCAGACTGAAAGTGAAAGGATGGAGATCCATCTTCCATGCCAACGGACCTCAAAAGAAAGCTGGGATAGCAATTCTTATATCAGACAAATTAGATTTTAAGCTAAAGACTGTAGTTAGAGACACAGAAGGACACTATGTCATTCTTAAAGGGTCTATCCAACAAGAAGATCTAACAATTGTAAATATCTACACCCCCAACATGGGAGCAGCCATCTACATAAGCCAACTGTTAACCAAAATAAAGAGTCATATTGATAACAATACGTTAATTGTAGGAGACCTCAATACTCCATTCTCAACTATAGACAGATCATCTAAGCAGAAAATCAACAAAGAAACAAGAGCTTTGAATGACACACTGGACCAGATGGAACTCATAGATATATACAGAACATTCTACCCTAAAACAACAGAATACTCATTCTTCTTGAGCACACATGGAACTTTCTCCAGAATAGACCACATACTGGGTCACAAATCAGGTCTCAACCAATACCAAAAGATTGAGATTATTCCCTGCATATTCTCAGACCATAATGCTTTAAAACTGGAACTCAATCACAAGAAAAAATTTGGCAGAAATTCAAACACGTGGAAGCTAAAGACCACTCTGCTCAAGAATGTTTGGGTCAACCAGAAAATCAAAGAAGAACTTAAACAATTCATGGAAACCAATGAGAACAAAACACATCAGTCCAAAACCTATGGGATACTGCAAAGGTGGTCCTAAGGGGAAAATACATAGCCATCCAAGCCTCACTCAAAAAAATAGAAAAATCCCGAAGTCAACTAACTCCACACCTTAAAGAACTAGAGAAAAAGCAACAAACGATGCCTAAGCCACGCATTAGAAGAGAAATAATTAAGATTAGAGCAGAGATCAATGAATTAGAAACCAGAAACAGTAGATCAGATCAACGAAACTAGAAGCTGGTTCTTTGAAAGAATTAATAAGATTGATAAACCACTGGCCAGACTTATCCAAAAGAAAAGAGAAAGGACCCAAATTAATAAAATTATGAATGAAAGGGGAGAGATCATGACTAACAGTGAGGAAATAGAAACAATTATTAGAAATTATTGTCAACAACTATATACCAATAAGCTGAGCAACCTGGATGAAATGGATGCCTTCCCGGAAACCTATATACTGCCAAGACTGAAACAGGAAGAAATTGACAACCTGAGTAGGCCAATAACCAGTAATGAGATTGAAGCAGTGATCAAAACCCTCCAAAAAACAAAGATCCGGGGCCTGATGGATTCCCTGGGGAATTCTACCAAACTTTCAAAGAAGAAATAATACCTCTTCTCCTGAAGCTGTTTTTAAAAATAGAAACAGAAGGAAAGCTTCCAGACTCATTCTATGAGGCCAGCATTACCTTTATCCCCAAACCAGGCAAAGACCCCATCAAAAAGGAGAATTTCAGACCAATATCCCTGATGAATATCGATTCCAAAATTTTCAACAAAATCCTAGCTAATAGGATCCAACAATACATTAAAAGGATCATCCACCACGACCAAGTAGGATTTATCCCCGGGATGCAAGTGTGGGTCAACATTTGCAAATCAATAAATGTGATAGAACACATTAATAAGAGGAGAGAGAAGAATGATATGGTCCTCTCAATTGATGCAGAAAAAGCATTTGACAAAATACAGCATCCTTTCCTGATTAAAACTCTTCAGAGTATAGGGATAGAGGGATCATTCCTCAAGTTCATAAAATCCATCTATGAAAAACCCACAATAAATATCATCCTCAATGGGGAAAAGATGAGAACCTTTCCCTTAAGATCAGGAACACGTCAGGGATGCCCACTTTCGCCACTATTGTTCAACATAGTACTAGAAGTGCTAGCAACAAGCAATCAGACAACAAAGAGAAATAAAAGGTATTCAAATTGGCAAAGAAGTCAAACTCTCTCTCTTTGCAGATGACATGATACTTTATGTGGAAAATCCAAAAGATTCCACCCCCAAATTACTAGAACTCATAGAGCAATTCAGTAATGTGGCAGGATACAAAATCAATGCACAGAAATCAGTTGCTTTCTTATACACTGACAATGCAACTGTAGAAAAAGAAGTTAGAGAAACAATTCCATTTACAATAGCACCAAAAATCATAAGATACCACAGAATAAACCTAACCAAAGAGGTAAAGGATCTATACTCTAGGAACTACAGAACACTCATGAAAGAAATTGAAGGAAGAAACTAAAAGATGGAAAAACATTCCATGCTCATGGATCAGAAGAATAAACATTGTTAAAATGTCTATGCTGCCCAGAGCAATCTATACCTTCAATGCCATCCCAATCAAAATTCCAATGATATTTTTCAAAGTGCTGGAACAAACAATCCTAAAATTTGTATGCAATCAGAAAAGACCGTGAATCACCAAGGAAATGTTGAAAAAGAAAAACAAATCTGGGGGCATCACGTTGCCCAATTTCAAGCTATATTACAAAGCAGTGATCACCAAGACAGCATGGTACTGGCACAAAAACAGACCTATAGACCAATGGAACAGAATAAAGAACCCAGATATGGACCCTCAAGTCTATGGTCAAATAATCTTTGACAAAGCAGGAAAAAACATGCAATGGAAAAAAGACAGTCTCTTCAATAAATAGTGCTGGGAAAATTGGACAGCTAGATACAGAAGAATGAAACTCGACCATTCTCTAACACCATACACAAAGATAAACTCAAAATGGATGAAAGACCTCAATGTGAGACAGGAATCCATCAAAATCCTAGAGGAGAACATAGGCAGTAACCTCTTCGACATCGGCCACAGCAACTTCTTTCAAGATACATTTCCTAAGACTAGTGAAACAAAAGCAAAAACAAACTTTTGGGACTTCATCAAGATGAAAAACTTCTGCACAGCAAAGGAAACAGTCAACAAAACAAAGAGGCAACCCACAGAATGGGAGACGATATTTGCAAATGAAACTACAGACAAAGCACTGATTTCCAAGATCTATAAAGAACTTCTCAAACTCAACAACCAAAAAACAAATAATCAAGTCCAAAAGTGGGCAGAAGACATGAACAGACACCTCCAAAGAAGACCTACAAATCACTAACAGACACATGAAAAAATGTTCATCATCATTAACCATCAGGGAAATTCAAATCAAAACCACATTGAGATACCACCTTACACCAGTTAGAATGGCAAAAATTGACAAGGCAAGAAACAACAAATGTTGGAGAGGTTGTGGAGAAAGGAGAACATTACACTGTTGGTGGGAATGCAAGTTGGTACGGCCACTTTGGAAAACAGTGTGGAGGTTCCTCAAAAAATTAAAAATAGAGCTACCCTATTACCCATCCATTGCACTACTGGGTATTTACCCCAAAGACACAGATGTAGTGAAAAGAAGGGCCATATGCACCCCAATGTTCATAGCAGCAATGTCCGCAATAGCCAAACTGTGGAAAGAGCTGAGATGCCCTTCAACAGATGAATGGATAAAGAAGACGTGTTCCATATTATTCAATGGAATATTACTCAGCCATCAGAAAGGATGAATACCGAAATTTTATATCAACATGGATGGGACTGGAAGAGATTATGCTATGTAAAATAAGTCAAGAATAGAACATCAATTATCTTTATTTCTGTCATTTTTGTTTCATATACTTTGAAGTTTTGTTATTAGATGCATACATGTTTAAGGCTGCAGTGCATGCTTAGTAAATTAAACTTTTTATCATTTGAAATGTTTTTCTTTGTCTCTGGCAATACTCCTTGTTTTGAAGTTTACTTTATGTGATATTAATATTAATTGGTTTTTTTTTAAAGATTTTATTTATTTATTTGACAGAGAGTGAGAGCAGGAACACAAGCAGGGGGAGTGGGAGAGGGAGAAGCAGGCTTCCTGCCGAGCAGGGAGCCCGATGTGGGACTCGATCCCAGGACCCTGGGATCATGACCTGAGCCACCCAGGTGCCCAATATTAATTGTTAATCATGTTTTCATAATATGTTTCCTAAAGCATAGTTTTTAGTAATGCATACTTAGGTGGTAAATTTATTAGGGGAAGCTGGTAACTAGATAACCTAAATTCAAGGCATTTGTTTTGTTTAGGAAAGGTTGGGTGTTAAGCAAGGATAACTGGAACATAGCACTTAGAATGTTTTTTTGTCACTAGCAAGATTGTACTTTTTTCACAATTGGGTGGTAACACAGATACCTGCTTTATAATAATTCATTAAGCATATAATTATATATGGTGCACTTCTATATGTTTTCTAGCTCACAATGAAAAAAATCAAAAGCAAAAAGATGTTCATTATGTCATACATAAAAAAATATTTATAAAAAATTAGCCACATGCTTTGTTACAAAGGAAATTTCAATAAATGTCAAAAAATGATATTATTCAGATTGTGTTTTCTCAGCAACCCCCAATCATATCAAAATCAACCATAAAAAGTAATTTTTAAGACCCCATGTGAATAGAATATATAATTAAAGTAATGGATTATAAACCATAACTTAAATGAATATCTATGAAGCTACACTGATATACAAAATTGAATGATCTGGGGCAAAAGGACAGCTCTTCTTTCTAGTAAAATTCCAATAAATAAATACAGAAAGAATAATGGAAATAGAAAATAACTTCTTGGCAATACTACAGAAATAATTATTGCAGGCAATAATTATTCATCTATGGATGCTAAAATTGCTGGGTAGAAGTATGACAAGAAAGAGACTATCCTTTACTCGCTTCTTTATCCCAACTTAAAGTATCTCCCCTGTAAGATATGAATTAATTACAAAGGGAAAAATATAACTTTACTATGGGGAATCCTGGCATATACCACCTTAAGGACTTGTGTTTGCTTGGCTGTTAACACCCAAATTATTTTTAGGGGTATGTTTCACATTTAACTGTTTTCTTTAGTGTTAAGGATGTTGGAGGACAGACCCATTTAATCTACCAGTACTTTTTTGTATTGTTGGAACATGGTTTGGATTAAGACTGAATTTAGCCATCCAAAATTGCTTTTTTTGTCTGTGTGTGCTAAACTGTGAATAATGGTATGTCCCCTGCCTAAAACTATGAAATATTTAATCATCCTTTTATAATACAGATAATGTTTACCTAAAGCAGACCTTAAATCCATTTGCACTCCCAAAGTATTTTGAGAATTCCATTTGGCAGCAAAACTTAAATCAAGGAATAAATTTACACTGCTTTTTCTTCTTCATATAGTAAATCACTTTTAACCTCTTCCCCCAGTCATTGTAGGATATTACAGTAAAATGCTGAGATCATCTCAGTGTGTTCCCCAAATACCCAGCTTCCTGGCCAGGCACACTGCCTGAGGGTTCAATAAGTAGGTTAATTCTTCCTTCAGGGCTGGCCTGAGGGTTAAATTTCCTGATGAACTGAGTAGAACCTGCATACCAGAAGAAGGTGGGTAGATAAAGTATATGAGAGCTGTACTCTTGTGCAGCTGAGGTCACAAGATGATCTTTATTCTACTTCATGTATATCATCTATGTCTGATTTCTTGTTGATTCTTTGTTTTTGGCTTATTTTACAGCCCTATTATAGCCAAGCTCTTTCAACATCTGACAAATGATTATTATGAATACATCTTGCAGTATTTTCACACAGTTGTTTTAGTGGAAGTTCTAGATCCTATTCCTTTTTGCTTTTGCATTTATTCCAAATCTTTGCCTATTTTACCTTTTTAGAATAAGATGAATTAAGGAAAGGAAATTCATGATAATATTGAAAAGTTTAGTTTTACTTGATTAAATATTTTTTCTATGACATCTCTAATAATAATAATGATGATGATCTCATATGCTGGTATTTTATATGCTTTTTGTGTTAACCATTTTCCCCATTTTTAACAGACTTTACATTTTACTAGAGAAAAAAGCAGACTCCCTGAATTTAAGTAACTTGCCTAAAGTCATGCAGCAGGTAAGCAGCAGAATAAGAGTTAATAGCTACAAAATAGTTTCAAACACTGGTCTCTCTGGCTCCTCTGCCAAAACTTTTTCTTCCATGCCTGTATTTCTCAATCTGGGAATCCTGAAAGGTTAAAGTGTCCCCAGATGTCATCTTATGACAAGTTTTTCATTCTTTCAACACATTTACTGAGTGCTTATTATGTGTTGGATGCTATTCTAGGCACTTGAAATACATTATGCAGGAGAAAAAGAAAATGTTGCTGCCCTAAGAGTTTACATTCTCATGGGGATGGAGGTTATAGTCAATGAACAAAGAGGTAAAGTATATATGTTAGAAGGTGATAAGTGCTATTAAAAAAAAAGAATTCATAAATAAAAAAATAAAATAATTAATTAAAAAAAAGAATTCTGACAGTTTTAAATTGTGCTTTCATCTTACTGATTATAAATATTTAATGTGATGATATCATGAATAATCTTAATGACCTCCTATAACAAAGTACTGACTTGTGATTTCAGAACAATTATGTATATTTGTGTTTTCTCTCACATTTTTGGCTAGTGAATGCAAAGAAATGTCATGGTGCAATTCAAAAGTGAAGTTGTCATAGTGGTTCAAAAAGGATTCATAACAGCATGGCAGTAAAGGTCCATGAATCCAAAATTGCAGCATTTGGTTCCATATTGAATTTGTATTACTGTTGTATTACACAGACCCTATCTTTGTGCCTCTTTGAAATAATTCTAGGGTGTTCAATACCCTGTTCTAAGTCCCATCAGATTATTTAGTGTAGATTTAAATAACAGGAATATTTAAATGTATTTTCAAATAAAAGATAATCTCTACAATGTTGATAATTATACCTTATTAAAATAGGCACTCAAAGATTTTTATATAAACAGGAGTTAAATATAAATCTGATCATACTGTAGTATCAAGCAAAGCCTTTAAATTGTGGAAAAAAAATAAGATTTAGTTTGTATATGTTAAAGTACAGAAATATTTAGTGTGAGACTCAGTGAACATTAAGGCCATTTTATACAGTATACTTATGTGAAAAGGCAGTGTCCACATTAGTAACATTAAAATTTAAAAATAAAGAAACACATTAAATACAGAATCAGACCTGAGGAAATATCACCCTACATTAAACCCAACATTAGCAATTTAGTTTTAGTGAAATAAAATAATTTATTATTAAATTATGTCTATTTAAATATTATTGGTTTTTTAAATGTTTTTAATTTAAAAATTTTAGTTTTATAGTCATAGGAGCTTTAGAAAATGCATTATATCAAATTTTATGATATGTTTATACATATGTAAGTAATACAACATTAAGATTCTGTGGGATTACATAGAGGTTTGCATATTTCTTACATTTGAGAAACACTGAAGTATGCAGCATTGTCCTCCTAAATAAAACTTTATTTGGTAAACAATGAGTTTATTTGAGCACCTTTAATGCACCAGCCATACTCTCTTTGTTTGATTCCTAGTTACCATCTGGTAGGCTGTTCTTTTTTTTTTTTAAACATTTTATTTATTTTTATTTATTTGACACACAGAGAGAAAGATAGAGAGAGAGCACAAGCAGGGGGGAGCGGCAGGCAGGCAGAGGAAGAGGGAGGAGCAGGCTCTCTACTGAGCAAGGAGCCTGATGCAGGGCTCGATCCCGGGACTCTGGGATCATGACCTGAGCAGAAGGCAGCCGCTTAACCAACTGAACCACCCAGGCACTCCTGTTGTCTTCTATAAGAAATATAATCTATATCCTTCTAGTTCCCATTTGTAATGCTGTCAGCAAGTAGTGATCATGTTGGTGATCAGATTGAACCTATGTTGTCATTTCAAAAATTACAGTTCAGTTGGAAAATTTTCACACATAGTAATTCTTCCTTTATTCATCTTTATTATAGAAATTGCAATAATTCTGAATTCCTAATTTCTAAATTTAGATTATTAAGAGACTTGACTGAAGTAGAATTAACTTTATAATCATAAATTATACTGTATAAGTAATCCATATTTCCCAGGCTAGTTTTGGGGAAGATTTGAAGCAGTGAATTAGAGCACATGTTTATATCATGGCAACTTCAATTCAATATTAGACATCTCTACTCTTAAAAATGTCTTAGGCCACTCTACTGTGAATATAATTAAAGCCATTGAATTATATGCTTTAAATTATTTGAGAATTAAATCTCCATGAAGCTGTTTAAAAAAAAATTAGAGCCTTGCAACGGTCTATTTCCACTTACCATCTTTTCCTTTGTAATAATATTTTCATATGTAGTACATTTATGTGCATTAACCCAATATTTAATTGTTATTATATTTCCCTTAGTCATATTATTTTAAATATTAAGAAAAGGAAAATATATTCTCTTTTATATTTACTTTGGCATATACTACTTCTGGTTCTCATCATTTCTTCCTATATATATGTTTCTATCTGTTTCCTTAACCTAAAGAATTTCCTCTAGAATTTCTTAGAGTACTGCTCTGCTGACAACAGGTTCTCTCAATTTTTTCTAAAAATGTATTTATTTTGCTTTTATTTTTTAAGATAATTTTTCCCAGATATAGAATTCTCATTTGACAGTTCCCACTCCCCCACCGCCTTAAAGATGTTCCATTCTCACCCACCTTCCTCTGTTTCTGCTGAGAAGTCATTTGTAATTTATATCATTTCCCCCCCTGTTTGTAATGGAGTTTTTTCCCCACTGGCTGCTTTTCTCTTTTTCTATGTTTCCATCATTTGATAAATATGTGCCTAAGCATGGTTTTCTTTTCTTTTTCTTTAAGATTTTATTTATTTATTTGAGAGAGGGTAAGAGAGAGCACAAGAGCAGGGTGAGGGGCAGAGGGAGAAGCAGACCCCCTGCTGAGCAGGGAGCCTGATGTGGGGCTCGATCCCAGGACTCCAGGATCCTGACCTGATTTGAAGGCAGACACTTAACTGACTGAGCCACTCAGATGCCCTAAGAATGGTTTTCTATGTATTTATCTTAATTGGAATTCATTCATCTTCTTGGATTTGTAAGTTTACATTTTTCAACAGGTTAGGAAAAATTTAGCCATTATTTTCTGAAATACTTTTCTGCCCCATTTTCTCTCTCTGAGAATACATTAAATATAACTTAAATCATTTAAATATGGTCCCACAAGGTCACTGAGTCTTTGTCCTATTTTTTTTCCAATATCTTTTTCTCATCTTCAAATTGAATATTTTCTATTCTCTATCTTCAAATTTACCATTTTCTTTGACTATCTGTAATCTGTTGTTCTCATCCAGTAAATTTTTTTTTTTTAGATATTGTATGTTTCATTTCTAAAATTTTTATTTGGTTCTCTTTTTTTTTGGTAGTTTGTATTTTTCTACTGAGATTCTCCTAATTGTTCATCTTAGCCATATTTTACCTTTAATCCCTTGAACATATTTATATTAGCTGTTTTAAAATTCTTCTAACTCTAACATCTGGGTCATTTTAGTATTGGTTTTTGTTAACTGTTTTTCTCTTAAATGTAGGCCGCATTTTCCTGTTTCATTACATTTTGTAATTTTTTACTGTACCCTTGTAGAGACTATGAATAGCATCATCTAAGTAGTGTTGATTGTGTTCTAGCAAGCAATTCAAGTGGCTGACTCAAACTTTAAACTCTTACCTGAGCTAAATCTTCACTTCTTTCTGCCTTCCAGCTGTTGCTTTCTACAGGCCCTCTGCACATACATTAATCAAGATCAGCCAAGAATTTAAGAGTTTGTATATGGGTTTTTCTCCTCCAGCTCCTTAGTTTCCTCTTTTCTGAGATTTTTCTTTTATGTTCTAGCCACGCCCATAGTCTCAAACTCTTCCCTCTGAATTCTCAAATTAGTTAGGACTGCAGTTTTCTGCTTTAATTCCAGCTGTTCCATGCATTGCAGACTAAGAAGTGCCTTAGGTGGAAAGCCACATAAATGCATTCCTTTCTTTCATGTGTCAACTTCCTTCCAGTTTCTGCCTGCCTTAAATTGCTCTCAAGTGCGTTCAAACAGCTGTTTTTATATTTTTCCCCATTATTGTTGTCTGCTAGTAAAGTAAGAAGGTTAACTTAATAAGAGCTACTGCACCATTATTAAAAGTGTAACTTCTATATCATATTCAAATTTGAAGAATAACTACATGCTGAGAATACTCCTTTTTAATGGCATCTTCTCTTGTCTCATTAATGCAATCAAGATGTTTTCTTAATTCACTGAGAATATTCATTATAGGTCTTATGGGGTTGTTTTTTTGTTTTTGTTTTGTTTTTCCATCCTATTCTCTTTTTACTCAAACTTCCTTTTTTTCTTATTTGGCTTTTCAATGTGTTAAAAGAGGACCTTTGTTCAAATATCTGGTCCTTTCCCTTCATATTTGAGTGCAAGGTACTAAAAAGATCATTGAAAGTTCCCTATGTATAAGTGTGGGTTGCCCTTTTTTGGTGTCACAAAGTTACTTTCATTTGTGGGTGACTAATTCATTTCATTGACAAATGACCGGCCATTTTATTATGGACCTCTAAATGTAGGTATTTCTAAATCTTTTATCTTATGATGGTTTTTCAGAAAGAATATTCCTAAACACTTGTTTTGAGAATATGAGCTTGTCCTCCAGTATACTTGGAGCCAAGTTTGGGAAAGAAGCTAGTATCCTCATAAAGTTCAATTTAATACGTATGATAATTCACCTTTTTTCAAAATGAAAACAGTCTTCAGCCCAAAGAGTTGTTCCACTTCAAAGTCCCACTGGTTGTGCCTCCTCAGAGAGTAAATAAATCTCTAGTCTTCTACATGGAGTGGGAGGGGAAGATTATTCAGATATATGTTTGACAAAGGCTATCTGTAGATCTAACTGCTTCTTATTCAAACTTTTGCCCAATTCACATTGTTTATTGTGTTAGCTGTACCCCCACATTCAGAAGTACCTAGGACCTATAATTTCTGTATTTTTATGAGTGGTATGAATTGACTTGTTTCTGAGCAGCCTCCCCTCCTGGTTTAAGTTTCTGTTTTCAAAGATTTATTGAGTCAGTTTCTATTTATCTACCTGTCTTCTGGCTTTTTTTTTAATTTTTTTTTAAATTTTTTTAATTAACATAATGTATTACTTGTTTCAGGGGTACAGGTCTGTGATTCATCAGTCTTACACAACTCACAGCGCTCAACATAGCACATACCCTCCCCAATGTCCATCACACAGACACCCCATCCCTCCCACCCCCCTTCCACTCCAGCAACCCTCAGTTTGATTCCTGAGATTAAGAGTCTCTTATGGTTTGTCTCTCTCTCTGGTTTCATCTTATTTCATTTTTCCCTCCCTTCCCCTATGATCCTCTGTCTTGTTTCTCAAATTCCTTATATCAGTGAGATCATATGATACTTGTCTTTCTCTGATTGACTTATTTCGCTTAGCATAATACCCTCTAGTTCCATCCATGTCATTGCAAATGGCAAGATTTCATTTTCTTGATAGCTGCATAATACTCCATTGTATATGTATACCACATCTTCTTTATCCATACATCTGTTGATGGACATCTAGGCTCTTTCCATAGTTTGGCTATTGTGGACATTGCTGCTATAAACATTGGGGTACACATGCCCCTTCGGATCACTACATTTGTATCTCTGGGGTAAATACCCAGTAGTGCAATTGCTGGGTCCTAGGATAGCTCTATTTTCAACTTTCTGAGGAACCTCCATACTGTTTTCCAGAGTGGCTGTACCAGCTTGCATTCCCACCAACAGTGTAGGAGGGTTCTCCTTTCTCCATATCCTCGCCAACATCTGCTGTTTCCTGACTTGTTAATTTAAGTCATTCTGACTGCTGTGAGGTGGTATCTCATTGAGGTTTTGATTTGGATTTCCCTGATGCCGAGTGATGTTGAGCACTTTTTCCTGTGTCTGTTGGCCATTTGGATGTCTTCTGCCTTCTGGCTTCTAAATGTTGTTTTCTCCTGTTATCTTCGGCTTTGTGGGTTTATTCCTTTTTTATTCTTTTATTTCTTTTAATCTACTATAATTTTACTGGAGTTTTCAGAGTGAGAAATGTAAGTTTATATGGTCAAGCCACTATCTTTAAGTTGGTCTTCTTTATCTATTCTTGGGACTATTATGATAACTTACTATCTAATCTACTTGTCACTATTCTCCTTACTCTAATTCATTTTGACATTTATTTGCACCCCTACTTTAAACATCCAGCAGACAAAGACCCAGACTCAGGTTACTTGGGTTACTATAGAATTTTTTATGGTCTGTAACTATAAATACTTTGTCTTTAGTCAGAATGTGGCAGGAGTTTTCTACTTTTATCTCCCTACAGAACATCAGTTGACAGTCAACCACAGATGAGATTAACATTGTGGGAGTCCAGGAGTCCAGCAAGGAAGTTCCAGCACGTTGTTGGACCAAAAAATCCAAGAATAAATGCACTGAAGAGGGTAAGAACAGTTTCATTTTACCTGTGTCACCTTGTCCTCAAACAGCACAACTCAGCACCAAGAGACACCCCTTGGCCAGTGATTTCTCTCACAAAACAAATCTTAACAAATTTAATATTGAAATCATACCAATCTTTTCTACCCACAGTGGTATGAAACTAGAAATCAATAATAGGAGGAAAGCTGTAAAATTCACAAATATGTGAAAATTATACAACACTCTTGAACAACAAATGGGTCAAAGAAGAAATCAAAAGGGAGATAGAAAACTTCCTAAAACAAATGAAAATATAAACACAACATACCAAAACTAATGTGATGAAGCAAAACAGTTCTAAGAGGCAGATTTATAGCAATAAATGACTACATTTTAAAAAGTTCTCATAAAAGCAACTTTAACTTACATTTCAAGGAACTAGAGAAAGAAGAACAAACTAAGCTCAAAGTTACAGAAGGAGGGAAATAAAAATTAGAGCAAAAATAAATGAAATAGACAACAGAAAAACAGTAGAAGAAACTAAAGAAACTAAGCTAGTTTTTTTAAAAAGGTAAAGTTGACAAATCATTAGCTAGACTAAGAAAAAAGAACATTCAAATAAACAAAGTCAGAAGTGAAAGAGGAGGTATTAAACTAATACCACAGAAATACAAATGATCATAAGAAATTACTATGACCAATGATATGCCAACAGATTGGATAACTGAATCATGAAAAAATAGGAAATTTAAACAGGCTAATTAATAATAAGGAGATTGAATCAGTAATCAAAAACTTCCCAACAAAAGTCCAGGATCAGAAGGCTCCACTGGTTAATTCTTCCAAACATTTGAAGAAGAATTAAAGCCAACCCTTTTCAAATTCTTCCAAAAAACTGAAGAGGAGGAAACACTTGCAAACTCATTTTATAAGCCAGCATACTTTAATACCAAAACCAGTCAAGGACACTACAAGAAAAGAAAATTACAAGCCAATATTCCTGATGAGCATAGATGCTAAATTTTCAGTAAAATACTGGCAAACCAAATTCAAGAGCATATTAAAATAATCATTATACCATGATCCAATGGGACTTATCTCTGGGATGCAAAGACTCTTCAACATATGCAGATCAATAAATGTGATACATCACTTTAACAGAATAAAGTAAAAATCATATCATCTTGATACAAAAAAAGCATTTGAAAAAATGTAATATCCCTTCATGCTAAAAACTCAACAAATTAAGTATAGAAGGAGTGTGCCTCAATATAATAAAGGCCATATACAAAAAACCCACAGCTAACATCATACTCAGTGAAGAAAAACTGAAAACTTTTCCTCTAAGATCAGAAACACAAGGATGCTCGCTCTTGCCTCTTCTACTCAACACAGTAATGGAAGTCCTAACCTGAACAATTAGGCAAGAAAAAGAAATAAAAGGTATCAAAATTGGAAAGAAAGAAGTAAAATTGTCTCTTTGCCCGTGACATAATCTTAAAAATAGAAGACTCTAAAGACTCCAACAGAAAAATTGTTAAAACTAACAAACAAATTTAGTAAAATTGCAGGATAGAAAAACAGCATACAAAAATCAGTTGTATTTCTATACACTGACAGACTATCTCAAAAAGAAATAAGAAAACAATCCCATTTAAAACAGCATCAGAAAGAATACAATACTTAGGAATAAATTTAACCAAGGAGGTGAAAGACCTGTACCCTAAAAAGACATTGATGTAAAAAGTTGAAGAAGCCACAAATAAAAGGAAAGATAACCCATGTTCAAGAATTGGAAAAATTAGTTTGTTAAAATGTCTATACTACCCAAAGCAATCCACACATTCAGTGAAATTCCTATCAAAATTCCAGTGACATTTTTCACAGATGTATGAAAAATAGTCATAGTTTGTACAGAACCACCAAAGACCCTGAATAGCCAAAGAAACCTTGAGGAAGGACAAAGCTGGAGGTATCAGACTTCCTGATCTCAAACTATATTACAAAGCTATAGTAAATTTAAAAATATGGTACTGGCTTAAAAACACACACATAGATCAATGAAATAGAATGTAGAACCCAGAAATTAACCTGCATGTATACAGTCAACTGAGCTCTAGCAAGAATACTAGGAACACATAAGGGGAAAGGATAGTCTCTTCAATAAATAATGCTGGGAATACCACATACAAAAGAATGAAATTGGACCCAGTCTTACACCATATGCAAAAGTTAATGGAAAATGGATTAAAGACTTAAACATAAAACCAAAATCATAAAACTAGAAGAAAACAGGAAAAAGCCTCCTTCATACTGTGTTGGCAATAATGGTTTGACTGTGACACCAAAAGCACAGGCAATGACAGCAACAATAAGCAAATGAGAATACATCAAACTAAAAAGCTTCTGCACAGCACAGGAAGCAATTAACAAAATGAAAAGGTAACCTATGAAATGAGAGAAAATATTTGGATATATCTGACAAAGGGTTAGTATCTAAGACACATAAGGAACCGCTGCAACTCAGTAGCAAACACATAACCTGATTAAATAATGGGTAAAATAACTAAACAGACAGTTTTCAAAATAAAACTGGCCAACAAGTACATGAAAAGGTGCTCAACATCGCTAATCATCAGGCACATGCAAATCAGCATCACAATGAGATATCCCCTCACACCTGTTAAAAGGATTATTATCAAAAAAATAAGTGTTGGTGAGGAGCTAAGGTAAAGGGAACCCTCATATACTGTTGGTAGGAATATCAATCATTATGAAAAACAGTATGGAAGTTTCTCAAAAAATTAAAAATAGAACTACTGTGTGATCCAGCAATACAGAAGTGGATTGGAAAGGAAACAAAATCAGAAACTTAGAGATATCTGCAGCCCCATGTGCATTGCAGCATTATTCACAGGAGCCAAGATATGGAAACAAGTGTCTGTTGAAAGAATATGAATGGATAAAGAAAATGTGATACACACACACACACACACACACACACACACACACACTTGAATATTATTCAGCCATAAAGGAAATCCTGTCATCATCAACAACATGGATGAACATGAAGGACATTATAGTAGATGAAATGAGCCAGATAGACAAATACTTTGTCTCACTCATATGTGAAATCTACAAAAACAAACAAAAAACCCTTGAACCCAGAAACACACGTAGAATGGTGGCTTCCAGGGGCTGAGGAGTGGGATACTTGGGGAAATATTGGTCAAAGGGTACAAACTTCGAGTTATAAGATGAATAAGTTCTGAGGATCTAGTGGACAACATGGTGACTGTAGTTAGTAATACTGTATTGTATGTGTACTTGAAAGTTGCTAGACAGTGGATGTTAAATGATCTCACTACAACAAAAAATGGTAAGTATGTGAGGTGATGGATGTGTTAACTTGATTGTGGCAATCATTTCACAATGTATATTTATATCAAAATATCACTATACACCTTAAACATATAATTTTGTCAGTTATAGCTCAGTAAAACTGGAAAAAATATTTCGTGATTTTTAATGAGGTCCTGAATTTCAGGTACAAAGAATGGCAGAGTTGATAAATGCTTAGAATCAGGAAGTAAAGTAAAATGTATGTTCTAGAAGCAGCAAGTACCTAGTTCTGTTAGATATAGGGTATTTGGTTCAAAAAAAAAAATGACAATGTGTGATGGGGAAAAACAGTTAATGACCTTTAATGGCCAGCTCAAGAGGAATAGATTTGTTAATAATGCTTTTTGAATTATAGCTTCAGAGACGACTACTGAACTAGAAAAGTAGTTCTATTTGTCTAAGAGATTTGATGCAACTCTTTTTATTTTCTCACACTTTTCTCCAGCATATTCTATGTAGGTTTAAGTAGTCAGAACTAATGACAGGCTAGAAAAAATATATATATTTGACTTTTTGCAGCCCTTTAAGTGGAGATGGGTAATGGTTTTTGAGATTAAGGACTTGGTCAACCAAACAGTGTCTCTAAAAGTATCTCTTACAGTAGAGACTGTGCAAATACTTGAGAAGAAATTGATTTCCTGATTCCTAACACTGGCTGGATAGGAAAGTTTTCCTTAAAAGCACTGTGGGAAGTAGTCTTTGGAAACAAGAGGGGACATTTCTTTTGCTCTAGGAGCAGATATGCAAAAACTAACAGAAGAGAGCATTTTATCAGTCACACTAGTAGCTGAGTCTGGAAATCTCTTCAAATTTATCTGCTCTGGTATTACTAGCAGGCTTACAGAAAATATTTGTTAATACTAATGTGCCAGCCTCAAAGACCTGACCCTACTCTATTAGTCTATTGGTATGTAAAGACCTGGCTGTAAGCCAGTCACAAGAAGCAAGGTAGGTAAGTGCCGCTGAGCCCCTTCCATGCCTTGGGGGGGTTCTCACAGGCTCAAAAGCTCAGCAGGTTGGGGCGCCTGGGTGGCTCAGTTGGTTAAGCAACTGCCTTCGGCTCAGGTCATGATCCTGGAGTCCCGGGATCGAGTCCCGCATCGGGCTCCCTGCTCGGCGAGGAACCTGCTTCTCCCTCTGACCCTCCCCCCTCTCATGTACTCTCTCTCATTCTTGCTCTCTCAAATAAATAAATAAATCTTTAAAAAAAAAAAAAAAAGCTCAGCAGGCTTGCTCTGTGCAGGGTGACTAGGTTTTCATCAGGAAGCTATGTCCAATTTATTGTGGCTCATCCAGTACTGAACACAATGTGGCAGCAGAATATTTTAATAGTTACAATAAAGACTGGTGGGGCCACTGAGTTGTCTTTGTTTCAACAGGTATATCTTGTGTCAGTGACATTAGTAACAGCTGAAAATTCATCTCCTTTGTTGACTAAGTAGAAGATAGTTACCAGAACTGATCTGTAAGTCTAAATAAACATCCCCAGAGATCTTGGAGTTTTCAGCAAAGTGAGTATCCTGAGGGGAAAAGAAAGGGATAGAGGCATTTAATGTGAAAATTAAAAGGAATATGATAATACTTTGTGTCCTAGGCATTTAATGTGAAAATTAAAAGGAATATGACATTACTTTGTGTCCAAATAACTCAATATGATAAGAAATGTGTTTATAGGCATATAACAAACATATATGTACTGAAAATATGTATCGAAAAGTACTTAATACAGTAACATGATATCAACAGCTGCATACAGAAAAATTCTAAATAAAGAGCACAGATACTGAGTATATTTTCTCCATGTACAGTCATCCAGGAAAGATTCCTGAAGTTAAATTCTTAACTGAATTTTGAAGAGGAAAAAGTCTATGAACCTCCAAAGATGAAAGAAGTAGTGGTATAAAGTTAAAATCTAGGCTACCAAGTCAAGAAAAAATTCCGTTGAATTCCTTCTTTGATTGCAGAATAAATGATCATCTGCAGAACTTTTTCCCTTCCTTTTGATGATCTCCCACTCTCATCATAGTAACGAAGGTGTTCTTTTAGCAGTATTATACCTGTGGCAGACCTGAAACATGGAAGGCAAGAAAAGTCAAACTTGGGGATAGCAAGCATAGTACAGTAGTTGAAGCAGAATGTCTTTTATGGAAGTAAAGTTGTGGTTAATAAAATTGTAGTTTCAATCGTGAAGTACCTTGAGAGACAGACTTACTAATTGAGATTTTATAAAATAAGGAATAGGCAACCACTATGGACACCTGAACTGAAGAATAAATAATGTTGTACAAATACTCTCAAAGTTTGATTATTGTGGGAAAAGTCAAATGATGAGGGGAATTCCTAATAAACCATTGTAATGATCCACACATGAGATAGTTAAGGCCAGCTGGGAACAATTGGGAACTGGAAGTGGGGGAGTGATGAGACTATGTTAACAGAAAGTGAATTCCAAAGTTATTACAGAGAAAAGATGAGCAGAATCTATAATTGTAGGTCAAAACAGGAAAAAAAAGAAAAAAAAAAGCACCAAAATTTATAAGCCTGGAAACACTGAAGGTATTGTGGATAATTATGGGAAAATGTGTAAAGATAGCTCTTGGAGGGAGGGAAGATGGACTTGTTTTTCAATATGTTTCAAGAGTTATGGCATTTAAATTCAAATGTTCTATGCACGATGGTGGATAGGGAACTAGAAAGAAGGTAAGAAGTATATTTGTAGATGCGTATATGGTAGCCCAAACTTGGTAACATCTGAAGCCTTCAAGAAGGACTAGGTCAAAGGAGTGAAAAATTTGGAAATTAGCCTTGGGAAATTACCAGAGTTATAAAAAATGAACTTGTGAAGGGCACATCATTGAGAGTTAGAAGGAATTGTTTAATCTCCAAGGTCTCATATAATCCACAAGGCTATGAATTCACCTCTAAACATCTACAAAAATGGACTTCCAGTCTGCTGTTAAGAACCTGAAGCCAAACTATGGAAAGAGCCTAGATGTCCATCAACAGATGAATGGATAAAGAAGATGTGGTATATATACAATGGAATATTATGCAGCCATCAAAAAATGAAATCTTGCCATTTGCTACAACCAGGATGGAACTGGAGGGTATCATGCTAAGTGAAATAAGTCAGTCAGAGAAAGACAATTATCATATGATCTCACTGATATGTGGAATTTTAGAAAAAGGGAGAGGATCATAGGGGAAGAAAGGAAAAAAGGAAACAAGATGAAACCAGAGAGGGAGACAAACCATAAGAGACTCTTAATCTCAGGAAACAAACTGAGGGTTGCTGAAGGGGAGGAGGGTAGGGGGATGATGAGGAACTGAAAGAAGGACGAATTGTCTAAATTTCAGAAAGAAAGAAAAAAAGAAAGGAGGGAGGGAGGGAAGGAAGACTGAATTTGGATAAGGAAATCATTTGAGAAAACATTGAGTTTCTCAAATTTTTACTTGTGATTTGGGAAAAATTATTTCCACATAGGCCTTTTAAAGATGGGAACTTCTGGGGTACCTGGATGGCTCAGTTGGTTAAGCATCTGCCCTCTGCTCAGGTCATGAGCTCCCTGCTCAGTGGGCAGTCTGCTTCTCCCTCTGCCCCTACCTCTGCTCATGCTTGGGTGCTCTCTCTCCACTCTCTCAAATAAATAAATAAAACCTTAAAAAAAATGAAGTTGGGAACTTCTCTGTTAAAAATCCTTGCTGATGGTGGAAAACTTTCTTTAGTTTGTCATGATCAATCTCTCATAATGCAAAGCAGTAATAAGCAAACCTAGGCATCTACTCTTAAAATTCTGCCAAGTTTATTATAAAAAGTTGATGGGTTCAGTGTTGAATAAACTGTCTTAATGCTTTATTCTATATATATCTGTTTAGATGTATTTCATTTTGATATAACTTTATACTTCTATGCCTGCTAATTCTTGAGGAACGTTTCTGTTTTAAACTATACGTAGAGGGGCGCCTGGGTGGCTCAGTCGTTAAGCGTCTGCCTTCAGCTCAGGTCATGATCCCGGGGTCCTGGGATCGAGCCCCTCATCGGGCTCCCTGCTCCGCGGGAAGCCTGTTTCTCCCTCTCCCCCTGCTTGTGATCCTGCTCTCACTGTGTCTCTCTCTGTCAAATAAATAAATAAAATCTTTAAAAAAAAAAAAAACTATACGTAGAAACTGTTTTAAACTATACGTAGAAACTGTTTTAAACTATAGGTAGGAACTGTTTTAAACCATAAGTAGGAACTGTTATAGTAAATGCCAGAAAGAAAATAAATTTATAAATAAGGAAAATACAACTGTCCTCATTTTATTGCAGATTCAAAGAAGCACATGCTAATTCTAACCCCTTCTCTTCCTCCCTCTGTAACACTCTTCAATTCATTGTACTTCTCTTTCCCACTCCACCAGTTTTCTGCCCCTCCCAACCCTCCCCCCCGCCCCGCTTCCCACCTCCCTTTCTATATATTCAGTTAGTTTAAACCTTCCCAGGGTAGATCTATTTTGTTTAGCATAATCTACTCAATCGTAAGGAAGAGCTAATCAGACAGTCTCCCCAATGTGTGGTCACAAGTAGCCTTCAAAGTGGGAAAATGTGATGTGAGCTGGGAAAAGCTTATTTTCTAAGTTAAATATAGCATTATACAGACCTAACAATTAAAAAAAGTTTCCCTGTTATATGCATTGGTATGTTTATATATATATGCATACCTATTCTTTTTTTTGGAGAATATATTTAATCTAAAGTTTGTAATGTATTATGAAGATACTTCCTAGGCAGTCACACATTATTACTAATCTGCCCCCAAATTAGTCATAGTCTGTAGTTTCTTAAAATCTGCCTTTTTCTAGGTTTTCCCTTAGTTAAGTGACTTGAAAACTACTCTTAAACATTAGGAATACAAAATAGTCCCATATATCCTTTATCCAGACTTTCAAGTTGCCTTATTTTCTATACCCAAAAGGCTCTAGACCTATGGATCCCAAACCATGCACCAGGGTGCACCAAGGCACCCCAGGGTGTTACAGTCAACTCCCAGGGCAACTACAGGACTTTTTTTAAATTTTTGAGAGAAGCGTAGTGACATCTGTTGGGCATGACCTGAACTACTACTACTAAGTTGGGATTTTCTTTTCTGAAGAAAAGGGCCCCATGAGCTGAGAAAGTTTGGAGTTTGGGAATCTCTTGCTCTAGGCATTAAAATACCTTTTGTATCAAATTAACACTAGAATCATTCTTTGTATACAATTGATCAAAACAATTTAAATATATTACCCAAATTTGATAATTATTTTTAAAAGGGAAATTTTTTATCAGAAAACCTATCTATTAATGAGATTCCTAGGTCTTCCCCGCCCCCACCACCCCGCATTAATCCATGTGGCTGAATATGAATTTTACTGACTGGACTGAATCCATTTTTATTTATATTTTTGTTTTGCTGAGGTAAGCCTTGAGAAAACTTGTTTACATAAGTGAATAGATGGATATATGCAGATATTTATTATAGCAAGGTCATTATTCTTTGAACTATTTTTGAGTTATATTACAAATATTTATATAAAGAATTGGAAAACTACCATACCTGTAGAAGAATTTATTGTCTAGACCTGTGCTGACTAGTAGGCATTAGTTACATATGGCTATTTAAATTGAAATTAATTAAGATTAAATAAAGTTTAAAATTCAGTTCCTCGATGCACTAACATTTCAAGTGCTCAAAATCTATGTATAGCTAGTGGCTACTGTATTGGACAGTGCAGATACAGAACATTTCCATCATTGTGTAGAAAGTTCTATTGGATATTGCTGGTCTAGACATTGAAGTCTTCTTTCTCAACTCTTATACCAATATTTTAAATAATTTTTGGAACCCCAGGGTTTTTCTACTCCAGGGTAAATGCAGCATAGTTTTTATTTTAATATACATGTTATCATACTGATGTATTTTTTAGTGATTTGCCTCTTTTATTCAACTTTATATTTTTGAGATTTGGTCATTGATTTATGTAGCTTTTGTTCATTTGTTTTGCTGTTGAATATTCCATTGTATGAATATACTTTATCAACCTTCAAACACATGGATCTTTTTTTCCAGTTTCTTTGTCATTAAAATCAGTGCTGCTCTGAAATTCTTTTTTGTGTCTCCCAGGGCCTATGTGTAAATTTCTTTAGGATATATACCGAGGAGTAGAATTCCTGGGTCATAGGATATTTCCCTTGTCAACTTTACTGGATAATGCTATATTGTTCTCAAAAATGGCTATCCTAATCCACATTCCCATCAGTAGTTCTTGCTTCTTCGTGCATTATTTCAAATTGGGTTTGGCTGTGATTGACAAAAACAAAGAAGCAAACATGAATAACATTGGTTTAAACAACAAAAATTTATTTCTTTTCATGTAGATAAGGTTCAGAGGTAAGCAATCTATTGCAGTGTGGTGGCTCCAGGCTCATTTGGATCCTAGTTTCCTTTCTTGTTGCTCCACCATCCTCACCATGTGGTTTTCACTCCATAATACAAGGAGGCTGCTTGATCTCTAGCCATCATGTTTGCGTTCAACCCCTCAGAAGGAAGAAAAGGAAAGAAGTTAATGTGTTCTGGGGTGCCTGAGTGGCTCAGTCATTAAGTGTCTGCCTTTGGCTTAGATCATGATCCCAGGGTCCTGGGATTGAGCCCCGCATCAGGCTCCCTGCTCAGCAGGGAGCCTGCTTCTCCCTCTCCCACTCCCTCTGCTTGTGTTCCCTCTCTCGCTGTGCCTCTCTCTGTCAAATAAATAAAATCTTAAAAAAAAAAAAATTAATGCCTTCCTTCCCTAACATTTTTAAAAACATTTCCTAAAATCTGAGCAATCAATCTATATCTGCTTATAATGTATTAGCCAGACTTTAGTCATATAGTCACAACAAGCTACAAGAGTGACTGGAAAATGAGGTCTTTATTCCAAGTGGTTATGTACCAAATATCAGTGGTCTCTAGACCACAGAAGTTAAAGAATATTGGAGGACAAGTGATTTCTTTCACTTTCCATACACTTTCCTTTACTTCCGTGATTACTGGAGAGGATGAACATGTTTTAAAGCTTATAGGCCATTTGAATTTCCAGTTCTATGAAGCAACTGTTTCTTTTGTTCATTTTTTTCAATTTCATTTTATTTTCCTTATTAAGTTTTAGGATCTTATTATACATCCTGAAATATTCCATCTGCCTTTCTGTGGCCTTCCTTATATTTTGGTCATTGTCCTTGTAACAACCATGTAACAGAATTTTTAAAACTCTGTAGTCTAACATCATCATCTTTTATCTGGTGAGTTTAGTCCATTTATTGTGGTTACTAATATGTTTCTATTTCTTTTATCATTGTATTTTGTACTATTTTTTCTGCTTTTTCTGTCTTTTGAAAAATTTCTTATTTTGAGTTGTGTCTTTTTCTTTTGCTCCCCTACTGGGTTAGCAGTTATCTGCTGTATTACTACTATTTTAGTGGTTACATTTTAAATTCTAATATGCATACATGTATGATCTAAAAATAAAACATTTACAAGAACATTATAATTCTAGGGGGGAAGAGCAAGATGGCGGAGGAGTAGGAGACCTAAATTTCATCTGGTCCCAGGAATTCAGCTAGATAGTTATCAAACCATTCAGAACACCTACAAACTCAACAGGAGATCGAAGAAAAGAATAGCACCAACTCGGTGAACAGAAAAGCGACCACTTCCTGGAAGGTAGGACATGCGGAGAAGTGAATCCGAGGCGATATATGGGAAAATAGACCATGAGGGAGGGAACCTCCATCAGCCGGCTACCAGCAAGTGATAGAACAGCAGAGCACAAAATCCGAACGTTATGAAGTCTGCTCCTCTGAGGGACGTCACTCCAGTGGCTAAGCGGGGGGGTGGAACACTCACTGGGACAGTGTGGTCTCAGGACCCTCGGGGTCACAGAAAAGTCAGGGGTGCCTGAGTGTGGCAGAGCTCCCAGGTTTCAGAGCGTGGAAGCCAGATGCAAAGACAGAGCCAAGGAATGGGCTCTCAGCTCAGGGTTGCCATAAACCGTGATACCTGGCACAGTCGGACCACCACTCTTTGAGCAGGGACCCAACAAGTGGCAGATCCAGGGAGACTCCTCTTCCTCCCCTGGGGGAGGGTGCCGCAGGAATCTGCTGGGTTTGGAGACTCCAAACAGGGTCATGTGCCAGATAGAAACACTCAGTCACAGGTCGGGTGAGCACAGAGTGCAGCCAGAGACCAGGGAGACAGGAGTGACTGATTGCTTTTCTCTGAGGGCGCACTGAGGAGTGGGGCCCTGAGCTCTCGGCTCTTCTGGGACCAGAGATTGGGAGGCCACCATTTTCACTCTCATCCTCCAAAGCTGTATGGAAGGCTTTCAGGGAACAAAACCTACCAAGAGCAAATCTGAGCAGATACTTAGTCTGACCCCTGGCAAGGGCAGGGCAATTCTGCCTCAGGCAAAGACATTTGAGAATCTCTGCAACAGGCCTCTCCCCCAGAAGATCAGCAAGAACATCCAGCCAAGACCAAGTTTACTGATCAATGAGAACTGCAGAACTCCAGCACTAGGGGAATACAGCACATAGAACTCATGGCTTTTTTCCCATGATGCTTTAGTCTTTTAAAGCTAATTTTTAAAAATTTTTTTCTTTTTCTATTTTTTTATTTGAATTTTTCTTCTTTCCTTTTTCAACCAAATCTTATCAATTCCTTTTTAAAATCTTTTTTAATTTTTCATTTTTATGCTCATATTCTCTCTCTTCATTGTATTTAACCTTATTATATATATATATAAGTTTTTCTTTGTTTAAAATTTTGAGATACAGTTTCTTCTAACAGACCAAAATATACCCTAAATCTAGTGTATGACGTTGTCCTAATCTCCCACCTCATCAGTCTTTTATTTTTTTAATTTTTTTCATTCCTTTTTCAACCAACTTCTCTTATCAATTCCTTTTTTAAAATCCTTTTAGGGTGCCTGGGTGGCTCAGATAGTTCAACGTCTGCCTTCGGCTCAGGTCATGATCCCAGGGTCCTGGGATCGAGTCCCACATTGGGCTCCCTGCTCAGCAGGAAGCCTGCTTCTCCCTCTGCCTCTCTCTCTGTCTCTGTCTCTTATGAATAAATAAATAAAATCTTTTAAATAAATAAATAAATAAATAATAAAAAAATAAAATCCTTTTAATTTTCATCTTTACAATCATATTCTATCGCTTCATCATATTTACCCTTATTTTTGTATATATATATATATATGTTTTTCATTCTTTAAAATTTTGGGAGGCAGTTTCTCCTAACAGACCAAAATACACCCAAAATCTAGTGTGTGGCTCTGTTAGTTTCACCAGCCTGATCATATTCTTTTTTTTTTTTCCCTTTCTTTCCCCCCATTTTTGGGTCTCTTCTGATTTGTTCAGTGTATATTTTTCTGGGGTCATTGTTACACTTTTAGCATTTTTTTAGCATATTGTTCTCTCATTCATCTATTCTCCTCTGGACAAAATGACAAGATGGATAAACTCACCTCAAAAAAAGAGCAAGAGGTAGTACCGACTGCCAGGGACCTAATCAATACAGACATTAGTAAGATGTCGGAACTAGAGTTCAGAATGATGATTATAAAGATACTAGCTGGGCTTGAAAAAAACATAGAAGATACTAGAGGATCCCTTTCTGGAGAAATAAAAGAACTAAAGTCTAACCAAGTTGAAATCAAAAAGGCTATTAAAGAGATGCAATCAAAAATGGAGGCTCTACATCAAAAGGAATGAGATCTTGCCATTTGCAATGATGTGGTTGGAACTGGAGGGTGTTATGCTGAGCAAAATAAGTCAATCAGAGAAAGACATGTATCATATGACCTCACTGATATGAGGAATTCTTAATCTCAGGAAACAAACTGAGGGTTGCTGGAGTGGTGGGTGGGGTGGGAGGGATGGGGTGGCTGGGTGATAGACATTGGGGAGGGTATGTGCTATGGTGAGTGCTGTAAATTGTGCAAGACTGTTGAATCACAGATCTGTACCTCTGAAACAAATGCAATATATGTTAAGAAAATAAAAAAGATAGTAGGAGGGGTAGAATGGGGGTGGAATCAGAGGGGGAGATGAACCATGAGAGATGATGGACTCTGAAGAACAGACTGAAGGTTCTAGAGGGAAGGGGGGGTGGGAGGATGGGTTGGCCTGGTGATGGGTACTGGGGAGGGCACATTCTGCATGGAGCACTGGCTATTGTGCACAAACAATGAATCATGGAACACTACATCAAAAACTAATGATGTAATGTATGGTGATTAACATAACAATAAAGTAAAAAGGAGGCTCTAACTGCTAGGATAAATGAAGCAGAAGAGAGAATTAGTGCTATAGAAGACCAAATGATGGAGAATAAAGAAGCTGAGAAAAAGAGAGATAAACAACTACTGGTATCAAGAGGGCAGAATTCGAGAGATAAGTGATACCATAAAGCGAAACAAAATTAGAATAATTGGGATCCCAGAAGAAAGAGAAAGAGGGGCAGAAGGTATATTGGAGCAAATTATAGCAGAGAACTTCCCTAATTTGGGGAAGGAAAAAGACATCAAAATCCAGGAGGCGCAGGGAATCCCCCCAAAATCAATAAAAATAGGTCAACACCCCAACATCTCATAGTAAAACTCACAAGTCTCAGGGACAAGGAGAAAATCCTGAAAGCAGCTCAGGACAAGAGGTCTGTAACCTACAATGGTAGAAACATTAGATTGGCAGCAGACCAATACACAGAGACCTGGCAGGCCAGAAAGGACTGGCATGATATATTCAGAGCACTAAATGAGAAAAATATGCAGTCAAGAATACTAGATCCAGCTAGGCTGTCATTGAAAAGAGAAGGAGAGATAAAAAGCTTCCAGGACAAACAAAAACTAGAAGAATTTGCAAACACCAAACCAGCCCTACAAGAAACATTGAAAGGGGTCCTCTAAGCAAAGAAAGAGCTTAAAAGTAACATAGACCAGAAAGGAACAGAGATAGAATACAGTAACAGTCACCTTACAAGCAATACAATGGCACTAAATTCATCTTTCAATAGTTACCCTGAATGTAAATGGGCTAAATGCCCCAGTCAAAAGACACAGGCTATCAGATTGGATAAAAAAACAAGACCCATTGATATGCTCTCTGCAAGAGACTCATTTTAGACCCAAAGACACATCTGATTGAAAGTGAGGGGGTGGAAAACCATTTACCATGCTAATGGACACCAAAAGAAAGCTGGGGTGGCAATCCTTATATCAGACAAATTAGATTTTAAACCAAAGACTATAATAAGAGACAAGGAAGGACACTACATCCTACTTAAAGGGTCTATCCGACAAGAAGATCTAACAATTGTAAATATCTATGCCCCTAACATGGGAGTAGCCAATTATATAAGGCAATTAATAACAAAAGCAAAGAAACACACTGACAACAATACAATAATAGTGGGGGACTTTAACACCCCCCTCACTGAAATGGACAGATCATCTAAGCAAAAGTTCAACAGGGAAATAAAGGCTTTAAAGGACACACTGGACCAAATGGACTTCACAGACATATTCAGAACATTCCATCCCAAAGCAACAGAATACACATTCTTCTCTAGTGCCCATGGAACATTCTCCAGAATAGATCACATCCTGGGTCACAAATCAGATCTCAACCAGTACAAAAAGATTGAGATCATTCCTTGCATATTTTTGGACCACCATGCTTTGAAACTAGAACTCAATCACAAGAGGAAAGTCGGAAAGAACTCAAATACATGGACGCTAAAGAGCATCCTACTAAAGAATGAATGGGTCAACCAGGAAATTAAGAAGAATTTTAAAAATTCATGGAAACAAATGAAAATGAAAACACAACTGTTCAAGATCTTTGGGATGCAGCAAAGGCAGTCCTAAGAGGAAAGTATATAGCAATACAAGCCTTTCTCAAGAAACAAGAAACGTCTCAAATACACAACCTAACCCTACACCTAAAGGAGCTAGAGCAAGAACAGCAAATAAAGCCTAAACCCAGCAGGAGAAGAGAAATAATAAAGATCAGAGCAGAAATCAATGAAATAGAAACCAAAAGAACAGTAGAACAGATCAACGAAACTAGGAGCTGGTTCTTTGAAAGAATTAACAAGATTGATAAACCCCTGGCCAGACTTATCAAAAAGAAAAAAGAAAGGACCCAATTAAATAAAATCATGAATGAAAGAGGAGAGATCACAACCAACACCAAAGAAATACAAACAATTATAAGAACATATTATGAGCAACTATATGCCAGGAAATTAGATAATCTGAAAGAAATGGATGCATTTCTTGAGACTATAAACTACCAAAACTGAACCAGTAAGAAATAGAAAACCTGAACAGACCCATAACCAGTAAGGAAATTGAAGCAGTCATCAAAAATCTCCCAACAAACAAAAGCCCAGGGCCAGATGGCTTCCCAGGGGAATTCTACCAAACATTTCAAGAAGAATTAATACCCATTCTTCTGAAGCTGTTTCAGAGAATAAAAATGGAAGGAAAACTTCCAAACTCATTTTACGAGGCCACCATTACCTTGATCCCAAAACCATATAAAGCCCCATCAAAAAGGAGAACACAAACCAATATCCCTGATGAACATGGATGCAAAAATTCTCACCAAAATACTAGCCAATAGGATCCAACAGTACATTGAAAGGATTATTCACCACGACCAAGTGGGATTTATCCCTGGGCTGCAAGGTTGGTTCAACATCCACAAATCAATCAATGTGATACAATACATTAATAAAAGAAAGAACAAGAACCATATGATCCTCTCAATATATGCAGAAAAAGCGTTTGACAAAGTACAGCATCCTTTCCTTATCAAAACTCTTCAGAGTATAGGGATAGAGGGGACATACCTCAATATCATAAAACCCATTTATGAAAAACCCACAGCGAATATCATTCTCAATGGGGAAAAACTGAGAGCTTTCCCCCTAAGGTCAGGAACACGGCAGGGATGTCCACTATCACCACTGCTATTCAACATAGTATTAGAAGTCCTAGCCACAGCAATCAGACAACAAAAAGAAATCAAAGGCATCCAAATCAGCAAAGAAGAAGTCAAACTCTCACTCTTTGCAGATGATATGATACTTTATGTGGAAAACCCAAAAGACTCCACTCCAAAACTGCTAGAACTCATACAGGAATTCAAAAAAGTAACAGGATATAAAATTAATGCACAGAAATCAGTTGCATTTTTATACACCAACAACAAGACAGAAGAAAGAGAAATTAAGGAGTCGATCCCATTTACAATTGCACCCAAAACCATAAGATACCTAGGAATAGGGCGCCTGGGTGGCTCAGTTGGTTAAGCGACTGCCTTTGGCTCAGGTCATGATCCTGGAGTCCCGGGATCGAGTCCCACATCAGGCTTCCTGCTCGGCGGGGAGCTGCTTCTCCCTCTGACCCTCCCCCCTCATGCTCTCTCTCTCATTCTCTCTCTCTCTCTCTCAAATAAATAAATAAAATCTTTAAAAAAAAAAAGATACCTAGGAATAAATCTAACCAAAGAGACAAAGGATCTGTACTCAGAAAACTATAGAATACTCATGAAGGAAATTGAGGAAGACACAAAGAAATGGAAAAAATGTTCCAGGCTCATGGATTGGAAGAACAAATGTTGTGAAAATGTCTATGCTACTTAGAGCAATCTACATATTTAAAGCAATCCCTATCAAAATACCATCAACTTTTTTCAAAGAAATGGAATAAATAATCCTAAAATTTGTATGGAACCAGAAAAGACCCCGAATAGCTAGAAGAATGTTGAAAAAGAAAAGCAAAGCTGGCGGCATCACAATTTTGGACTTCAAGCTCTATTACAAAACTGTTATCATCAAGACAGTATGGTACTGGCACAAAAACAGACACATAGATCAATGGAACAGGATAGAGAACCCAGAAATGGGCCCTCAACTCTATGGTCAACTAATCTTTGACAAAGCAGAAAAGAATGTCCAATGAAAAAAAGACAGTCTCTTTGACAAATGGTGTTGGGAAAATTGGGCAGCCACATGCAGAAGAATGAAACTGGACCATTTCCTTACACCACACACAAAAAATAGACTCAAAATGGTTGGAAGACCTAAATGTGAGACAGAAATCCATCAAAATCCTAGAGAACACAGGCAGCAACCTCTTCAACCTCAGCCACAGCAACTTCTTCCTAGAAACATCACCGAAGTCAAGGGAAGCAAGGACAAAAATGAACTATTGGGACTTCCTCAGCTTTTGCACAGCAAAAGAAAGTCAACAAAACCAAAAGACAACCAGCAGAATGGGAGAAGATATTTGCAAATGACATATCAGATAAAGGGCTAGTATCCAAAATCTATAAAGAACTTATCAAACTCAACACCCAGAGAACAAAGAATCCAATCAAGAAATGGGCAGAAGACATGAACAGACATTTCTCCAAAGAAGACATCCAAATGGCCAACAGACACAGATAAAACTGCTCAACATCACTCGGCATCAGGGAAATCCAAATCAAAACCTCAATGAGATACCACCTCACACCAGTCAGAATGGCTAAAATTAAGTCAGGAAACGACAGATGTTGGCAAGGATGTGGAGAAAGGGGAACCCTCCTACACTGTTGGTAGGAATGCAAGCTGGTGCAGCCACTCTGGAAAACAGTATGGAGGTTCCTCAGAAAGTTGAAAATAGAGCTACCCTACAACCCAGCAATTGCACTCTGGGTATTTACCCCAGAGATACAAATGTAGTGATCCAAAGGGGCATGTGCACCCTAATGTTTATAGCAGTAATATCCACAATAGCCAAACTATGGAAAGAGCCTAGATGTCCATCAACGGATGTATGGATAAAGAAGATGTGGTGTGTGTGTATATATATTGGAATGGAATATTATGGAATATTGTGCAGCCATCAAGAAAATGAAATCTTGCCATTTGCAATGATGTGGATGGAACTAGAGGGTATTATGCTAAGCAAAATAAGTCAATCAGAGAAAGACAAGTATCATATGATCTCACTGATATAAGGAATTTGAGAAACAAGACAGAGGATCATAGGGGAAGGGAGGGAAAAATGAAAAAAGACAAAATCAGAGAGGGAGACAAACCATTGGAGACTCAATCTCAGGAAACAAACTGAGGGTTGCTGGAATGGAGGGGGGTGAGGGGGATGGGGTGGCTGGGTGATGGACATTGGGGAGGGTAAGTACTATGGTGAGTGCTGTGAATTGTGTAAGACTGATGAATCACAGACCTGTACACCTGAAACATATAATACATTATATGTTAACAAAAAAAATTTTTTTAAACATTTTAAATTGTAATACACATGCATTGTATGCATACATAAATCTAAAAATAAAACATATACAAGAATTTTCGAATATTTTAACTCAAATTTTTCTTTCTGTTTATTTGAGGTTGCCAGTATCTTAGTCCTGTCTTATCTTTTAATCATAGAGATGTTTTTGTAACATTTTTTTTGAGAGAGAGAGAGCACACAAGTTGGGGGGAGTGGAGGGGCAGAGGAAGATAGAGAGAGAGAATATCTCAAGCAGACTCCACAGCATGGAGCCTGACATTGGGCTTGATCTCACAAACCTGAGATCATGACCTGAGCCAAAATCAAGAGTCAGATGCCTAACTGACCAAGGCACCCAGCTGACCCTGTAACATTTTATTTTTATATAATCCCAAACTTTCTATAAAATATGCAGAAGTTGTACAAAGAATTCCCATATATACTCTACCCAGATTCTCCAGTTGTTGACATTTTGCCCTATTTGCTTTATCATTCTCTCTCTCTCTGTCCTTCCTTTCTATTTCCTACTACCATCTAAGAGTAATTTGTAAAGTTGGTAATGTTATTTCCTTTTATCACTAAATATTCCAAGTGTATTTCCTAAGAGCAAGGCATTCTCTTACAAAACCAAAGTACAAGTTTTCAAATCTGAAAATTTAACATTATACTGTTATGCTATAGCCCCTATTCATATTGTCAGTTGTTCCAGTAATGTTCTCATAACCACCCCCTACCTACCCAGTCCAAGGTCTAATCCAAATTACATGTTGCATTTAGTTGCCATATTTCTGTATGCATATTTAATCTAGAACATTTCCTCAGACTTTCTTTGTCTTGCTTGACCTTGAGATTTTAGAAGTCCAGTTGTATTTATAGAATGCCCATCAATTTGGTTTTGCATAAAGTTTGCTCATAGTTAGATCCAGATTAGGTATTTGGGGCAGAAATAGCACAGAACTGATGGTGAGTCCTTCTCAGCAAATCATATCAGGAGGTCCATGTTATTAGTTTGCCCTAATAATAAGTGATGGTAAGTTACATCACTTGGCCAAGGTGGTATCTCCCAGGTTCTCTCCACCATATAAATTACTATTTTTTTCTTTGTAAATAATAAATGATGTAGGAATAGATAATTAGAGACTATGTAAATATCCCATTCCTCATCAAACTTTCATCTATTAGTTTTAACAATCAAATGATTATCTAACTCCACCATTCCATTTCTACTTATTCACATTTTAATGTAAGGAAGATCTTTATGTTTGTTTGTTTATATCCATATTGTTATAGACTGCATGTTTTAATCTCCAGCCCCACCCCCAAATTCATGTGTTGAAACCCCAGTTCCCAATAGGATGATAACTGGAAGTGGGGCCTTTGGGAGGTAATTAGGTTATGAAGGTGGAACCCCCCATGGTGGGGTCAGTGAGTATCCTTCTCAGAAAAGGAAGAGAGGTGGACTCCCTGCTCTCAATCATGTGAGGACTAGGAGAAAATAGCCATCTGCAAACCAGGAAGGAGGCTTTCACCACACACCAGTTCCGCCAGCACCTTGATCTTGGACTTTCCAGCCTCTAGTACTGCGAGAAATAAGTATCTGTTGTTTTAGCCACCCAGTCTATGATAATTTGTTACAGCAGTATGAACTGAATAAGGCAAGTATGGACATTTATTTTATTCCACATGTTGTAGACCAATACTGTCATCATATATTTTGACACACAAATTGTCCCATATTTATCAGGCAGGAGTCCTTTTAAATGGTTCTGCATCTTTTTTATGTCCCCACTATTCTTTGATCATCTCCTTGCTTTCTGGAGCAAAATATTCCAGGCTCATCTTGTACTTCCCTAGTCCAGTCTAAAATTAGCCTTATTCCTACAGAGCCTAATCGCTTTTAGTGGACAGTAGAATTTTTTTTTTTAAGATTTTATTTATTTATTTGAGAGAGAGAATGAGATAGAGCATGAGAGTGGGGAGGGTCAGAGGGAGAAGCAGACTCCCCGCTGAGCAGGGAGCCTGATGTGGGACTCGATCCCAGGACTCCAGGATCATGACCTGAGCCGAAGGCAGTCGCTTAACCAACTGAGCCACCCAGGCGCCCTGGACAGTAGAATTTTGAAACCAAGTTCTGTACACTAAATGTGCTCACTGATAACTAGTATATCATTGTATCTAGCCTCTCTCAACTGACAGAGCTATAAAATATGTTTTAATATTTCTAAAACATGCATATGTTGTATATATATGTGTGTATATACACCTACTTCTATATTTGTTTTTCTATCAAAAAGTGTAATGTAAGGAAGAATCCTGGCAACTCCAATTTCAGTTCAACACCATGTTATATTCTAGTATTCCCTCTTTCCATATTTGTAACCCCCTTATTTAACAGTGAAAAATCTGGCTTCCATTATCCTCAATATGTTTCCTTATTTGCTCTAGCCTAGAGTTCACAGAAGTTACTTTCAAATTGCTAACAGATATCATTACAAAAGCAAGCCTACTAACTGGAATTTAATATTTTATAGTTCTTTTTTTAGCTGAAATTCAAATACAGTGAAATGTACTCATCTTAAGTATATAATTTGATAAGTTTTATTCACTTGATAATCTTAATTTTTATGTATAGAGAGACGGACAGAGACTATGTATAGTCTCTAGAATGTATAGTTGTTATCTGTAAGAAGTTTTGCCTGAAATCATTTGCACCACTATTGCCTGAAGACCTAATGTTATCATTTTATACAGGTGTGTTGATTTAAATATACCCATATCTAATGTACCCTTTTCTAAATTGTTTGTTTTTGCTTCTCATTTCTTATTGCACTATATACCTTCTTTCTGGGTTAATTTAACTTCTTCCTAAGGTATAGCCCTGAAGAACTCCTCAGTGAAGGTTATTTGCTCATAAACTCTTAATTTTTGTCTGAAATGTCTTAATTTTATGCCCATCCTTTAAAGATAATTTCCTCAGAATATAGGTTTAGATTACAAATTATTTTCTCTCAGTAATTTAATTATATCCGTGGTTTCTAGTTTCCATTGTTGCAGTTGAGAAGTCAGAAATCAGTGTTGTTTCTTTCATGGTAAATTGTCATTCTCTTTGCTTTTAAGATCTTTTCATGCTTGGTGTTTTGCAGAGTCACTCTGATGTGGTAAAATGTATGTGTGAATTTCTTTATATTTATCCTGCTCAGGATCATTATGCTTCTAGATTGCAGATATTCATGTATTCCAACATTTCTGAAAAATTAAAAAATATCCTTTTTAATCTTCTTTACTATCATACTTTAAAAAACTGTGAATAGATGGATTTTAGAGCTTTTAATTCTCCTCCACATATCATAATTTCTTTTTTTATATTTTCCATCTCTGTCTCTCAATGCTTTATTTTGGCTGATTTCTTTAGTATATGTGCTGCCAAAGCGAGCACGTGGCTGGTTAGTTTTATCTTTTAGTTTACCAATTCTCTCTTCATCTCTGTCAAATCTGATGTTTTCCCTGTCCATTGAATTTTAAATTTTAATTATTTTTTCCATAAACAATCAAAAACCTGTTTGTACTTTATATTCTCTTATATGTGGCTTATATTTCTATTCCCTCCTTTGTTTCTTTACACATATTGAATATGCTTATTTTTTTCTGAATTTTGTGATTCCAATATTTGAAGTAAAGTATTTCCTCACCAGATTTTTCTTTCTGTTATTTCTGTTGGCTCACAGTATCTTGTTTCTTCATGGATTTTGTGAATTTTCTTTCTATTTTTCATCATGAAATCATGTAAACTGGGACTCTTTCTGAGCAATTTCTTTGAGGCCAGGGTTAAGGATGAATTTTCCTAGAGTAGATTCGCATTTTCTCCTCCTAGATACCTAGAAAGAACTGTTGGCCAAGGATTACTTTAATTTCTCAGCCTGGATATTTTTCAACCCATATAAGTGTGTGATTTCAATCCATTACCCAGGATTGAAATGACAACTAACGTGTGGTTATGAATTAGGATGCTCATACATCCAAGATTTCCCAGTTAAATGTGCTTTATTTTCGTATAATTATTAATAATACCTTCTTCCACTTTTAGAAGATTTTCTGTTTGGGTTATAAATGATATGCCACCCTATTACGAATACTAAGAGGAGAGACTTTTTGTCCCTTCTAACCATAGCCAAGGCTGTAAAGATATTTTATTATTTCTTCTTTTGCAGGGCAGAACTTCTAGTTCACACATTCCATGAAGGTATATCTCCTAGAATCCTGATTTTAAGTTGGGGTTTCCACTCCAGCTTCTCAAATAAGAAGCTCTAGGTTTCTGGGGATTGGCAGATGCCCTCAGGGCTGCTGCTGGCTTTAACATGTTTACCTCTCTGGATTCATGCTTCTGTTTAGTTCTTTGCCTCTAAGGATTTTTCTTACTTTATTGTGAGCTCAGCTATATATTTAAAAGGATGTTGTAAATCTTTTATTCAGAATATTTAGTTGTTTAGTTGCAGGAAGTTTCTTTCCCCCTAGAACAAAATCCCTGGGCTCCTCATAAATACTGATTTAACTGCATGTGGTGTTGGAAGAGCCATTTTTTTAGTATTGAGGTAGCTCAGAAACTTCAAAGAGCAGGTTTCCTACTTGAGAGCTCTCACTTGTCCCACTTTGTTGAAAATAGGAGGACAATTTATCTGAAGAAAAAAATGTCAAAAAATTATCTTTTAATGTTTTATATTCTCCAGATACAAACTGAGAGCATAAAGTAAAATCACTTTTATTTTTCTAACAAAAGAAACAGACAAGTGTCAGCACGGAAGATAAAAGATATTATCATATGCATTTTATAGATGAAGAAAATGAGGCATAGAGAAGCTAAATAACTTACCCATGGCCCACTATTTGTAAGTGATGAAACTAATATTAGAACCCCCAGCCAGCCTGTCTATAATATGCATGGCCCTTAACCACTAGCTCATATGCTCCTTGGCACACATATATGCATTCTTTTATCTCATCATCATAAAATGTGTGCTCATGGGGGAAAGTACTGCCACACTAATACCTATTATAGCCTTCTTAGAATATTGGATGTTGATATATAACCAAAAGCCACTCAGTAACAGATAGAACAAATACAAAAGGAGAAGGAAATAAGAATGCATGCTTTGTTACAGATGATAAGAACTATGAGGAAACACAGAGCTTTTAATCCTAAATCATAAATGCTTTTCATTTTTCCATGCCCTCTCTTTTTCTGTTCTACGTCTCTGGAAGTTTCTTTCCTGTTGGTTTACCTGAAAATTTCTTGCTTATCCTTTAATACAATTCAAATATCTCCATTTAAAAAAAAAAACGAAAACCTCATGAATCCCATTCTCCCCATAGGCTTTCTCAGACAGAATTAATAATTCCCTCATCTGTGTTCTCATAACACTTTTACATATCTTTACGATAATTCATCAATTGTATTATATTGAACCACATTAAATCATCATTTTTACAGGTCAAAAATGGTTGAATGTCAGCAAAATCATATGGTTCAACATAAATTTATTGTGAACATGTATGCCTACTAGATATAGGGGTAGAGACAATGTGTCATTTACCTTCATTCCTTTAACTTAAGGCCTGAGCATATGCTCAAAATATGATTGTTGAATTGGATGAATGCTGATACCCTGGGGACAATATTGAAAAATATTAATCACTGACATACATTGCATGGTTACTGACCAATCAGAACAGGTACTGGCATTAAACAGCTGCTAAAACTGTGCCCATTCTGTTAGGTGCACATCAGCCCAGCCTATGCCAAGGAAACATACACAATAAGATTTTTGGGGTTGAGGTGAACCCCAAAATGGGGTTCTAACCAACTACATTCAATGCTTGAAACTTCTCTATAACAGTGTCACCAGGCGCCTGGGTGGTTCAGTTGGTTAAGCGACTGCCTTCGGCTCAGGTCATGATCCTGGAGTCCCGGGATCGAGTCCCGCATCGGGCTCCCTGCTCAGCAGGGAGTCTGCTTCTCCCTCTGACCCTGCCCCTCTCGTGCTCTCTCTCTCTCTATCTCATTCTCTCTCTCAAATAAATAAAATCTTTAAAAAAAAAAAAAAAACAGTGTCACCAAATATCACTTCAACCTCTAGTAACAAGGAACTATGAACTTTCTGTAGTAATCAGTTCTATATATGAGTACCTCTCATCCCTAGAAAATTCTTTCTCCCATAGACATTACAGTTGTTCTTACATTCAGAGTCTAATTATATGCCTAAGGGCTTCAGCACAAGTTTTATTCCCCTTCTAGATGACAGCTCTTAAGATATTTGAAGATGGCCATCGTATCTGCCCCTAACTCATTTCATCAAAAAACAAAGTATCCTTCATTTCTTAAACCAGTAATTATTTTACATCGCTCATATTCCCCAATAATAGTATTTTTCTTTGACTGTTTTTCTACCTATGATGCCCAGACTGAGCCTTTATTCTCAAAGGGATATGAGCAGGACAGAGGAGAACAGAACTCTCCCATCCTTTAACCCCATTTAGGACTTGGTTTGATTGTGATATACCAACGCATTTCCTGTGATATAAACAGGAGTATAACCCAGTCCTGGGGAGCCGTGTTATAGGAAGGACAGGCTAGATAACTAAACTAGATCTGTGGTTCTTAACTCTGGTGTGCAACAGAACTGCACAGCCTATGAGCTTTTATTTATTTTTTATTTAACATTTTATTTATTCATTTGTCAGAGAGAGAACAAGCAGGGGGAGTTGCAGGCAGGGGGAGAATCAGGCTCCCTGCTGAGCAAGGAGCCCAGTGTGGGACTTGATCCCAGGACCCTGGGATCATGACCTGAGCCGAAGGCAGACACTTGACTGACTAAATGTGGACACTTGACTGACTGAGCCACCCAGGCATCCCACCTGTGAGTTTTTAAATGACAAAGATGCCTGAACACCATGCCAGATTTACTGAGTATTACAATCTAGATGTGGACTCTTTGGACTCTTTGGAAAGGGTATGGAAGGCAGTATAAAGTAGTCAGGAGTGCATGCTCTGGAGCAAGACTGGATTCAAACCTGGACTTATGTAAATGTAATTTATTTCTCTAAATTGCTTTAACTCTCCGTGCTTTCCCATCTCTAAAAAGATATAAAGACGCAACGAACTGTTGTGAGGATGAAATGAGTTACTATAAGTAAAGAATTGAGAACAGTCCCTCTCACTTAGTATGTGGTAAGTGAATATCGTCTGTTATTGTGATCTAGGTATGCTTAAATCTCTGCTGCTGGCTTTCATGTTTTCAGGTACAGGCTGAGAAAGCACTGGATTAGGATATGATCTGATGTGATAGTCACCTCTGTCAAACAAGAATTCCTAATTCTTAATTCCCTCCTTTCTGGTGGACTTACCACCACAGTGACCCCAAAGAAACTTTAGCTTGCACATGATCATCAGGACATAACTACTGCTGAGACAGTGCCTCTCCCTTCCCCTCACTACACTCCCCGGGGTGCTCTGGATCAGTGCTCCTCACACCATTGGATCTTACAATACACTTTAAAAAGTAGGAACATGGATTTGCCAACCTTTCATATTACCAAGCAAGAACATTTAAAAATCATAATTACATCTACTGTCATCAAAAAACAAGACATTGAAACACTAAAGAAATAGGAAGTTGTAATCTCAGGATAAGTTAATAAGGCTACCATAATTAAGTTAAACCTATGACCTCTCTATGACTGTAGTTTGTTTAATTGCATATCTTTATTTATTACAGATGAGGAAAATTTATCATTAGTAAACATCCCTTAATTTACCTAACCCCTCACTTTCAATTATAATTATAGCATATGCATAAGGAGTCTTTAAATTTGGTAAATGCTGACCGAATAGAAAAAAAAAAACACGCCATTCTTGATTTACAGCTAAGTTTTGACATATTTATGTTTCTGTGGCTTTTATTTACTAAATTGGGTTTGCTTTGATAGTCTATTTTAGTAGAATATTTATGAGCTGTATTTTAGAATAAAAAATAACATATTTTCCTATACAAGTTTTTCTCATTTTAGCTAATGAAAATTATGCCGATTAGGCAGTGGAAAAGTATCTGCCGGTAGTTAATGCTAATAGAGACACCAGAGCATTCTCTCTGCTATTAATCTGTGGATAATGGAAGGCCCATTTCTTAAGTACACACAGAAGAAAGAATAGAAAAAATACTGGCTATGACACCTAATGAATTGCCTTCCTCCCACACTGCTGTGCCCTTGTAACCTAGGGCATGTAGAGCAGGCTGGCAGCCATCGCATTACAGATTTAAAAGTGCTAGAATCTCTTGGTTCTGTAGCATGTTGCCTGATGGATTGGTGAGTAATGTACTTGAAGAGTGCATTACTGAGCTCTAGACTAATGGCCACCTCTTGCCCATGGCCTTTATGGTAGATCATTCATTGTGCTGCCTCATCAGCTTCCTGCCAGTCTGTATCTGGCATAAGCACTGGCTGTTCCAAAACTGATTAATCCCCTAGGAATTAGTCCCACTGCAGATCTCAGTGTGGCTTACACAAAAATGAGAATATTCTGGTAGTGTGGGGAATACACAACTTTTCTTTGAATTCAAGAATCCTCACTTTAGAAGATGAAATTTCCTCACCGATCTGTGCATTGCCATATATGGCAAATCTTATACAATTTTGAGAAATTTCCAATAAAATAAATGCAATGATTGGTAAATTCCAGGTTTTAAGTTCTACAGCATGAAAAAATTTTAGAGAGAATATCAACATTGTAAACTCGTAACATGTCAGCCTAAGGAGACATCATATCACAACATCACTGTATATTGCATTTTTATTTAGTTTTTCTCAGATGTGTTACTGATTCCAGAATTTTTTTTAAAAGGTGAAATGTTCGTACTCTCTACTTATAAAGTAATGTAGACTTTCCTCTGAAAGATTTACGATATAATATTTACTATAAAGAGTCACAAAAGGAATTTGATGGTAGAATTTTATTCAGTAGAAATGATGACATAACATTTGCTTTTGATTTAGTACAGAAAATTATCTTGATTTTTAACAAAAAATTCTTAATTTCTATATTGTCAAAGTTGATTTATTTGATTTACTTTGTTATTGATTATTGATTTACTATGTTATTAATTATAATTAGCACATTAAAGGAGAAAAACATTAAATATCTTAGGTCAGTGCTTTAATCAGCACAAAGATAACATATTTCTTCAAATTCAATTTCCTGAAATTGAGTATGTGAAATAAGACAAAAGAAACAAAAGCAAATAATAGAAAACCATGTGTAACTCAGGACTAAGTATAGACTATAATTCTAGGAGAATCTGGAGGAGAGGGAAGTCACTGATGACTGAAGGAATAAGAAACATCATGGAGGGTATGATGGTTAAGCTGACTCTTAAAGGGCAGAATTAGGGTAGGCAATGGGGAAGTTGGGTATTCTGAGTCAATAAAATAGCTTTAGCAAAAGCACGGAAGTATCAAAGAATATGATATATTAGTAGACTAGAAAGAAGAAAAGCCTGACCACAGCAAAAGGTATGGATTTTTTTTTAACATATACTGTATTATTTGTTTAACATATAATGTATGATTTGTGATGAATCACAAGTCTGTGATTCATTAGTCATTCACAGTGCTCACCATAGCACGTACCCTCCTCAATGTCCATCACCCAGCCACCCCATCCCTCCCAACCCCACCACTCTGGCAACCCTCAGTTTGTTTCCTGAGATTAAGAATTCCTCATATCAGTGAGATCATATGATACTTGTCTTTCTCTGATTGACTTATTTCACTTGGCATAATACCCTCTAGTTCTATCCATGTCATTGCAAATGGCAAGATTTCAATTTTTTGATGGCTGCATAATATTCCATTTTATATGTATACCACATCTTCTTTATCCATTCATCTGTTGATGGACATCTTGGCTCTTTCCATAGTTTGGCTGTTGTGGACATTGCTGCTATAAACATTGGGGTGCACGTACCCCTTTGGATCACTACATTTGTATCTTTGGGGTAAATACCCAGTAGCGCAATTGCTGGGTCATATGGTAGCTCTCTTTTCAACTTTTTGAGGAACCTCCATACTGTTTTCCAGAGTGGCTACACCAGCTTGCATTCCCACCAACAGTGTAGGAGGGTTCCCCTTTCTCCACATCCTCACCAACATCTGTCATTTCCTGACTTGTTAATTTTAGCCATTCTGACTGGTGTGAGGTGGTATCTCATTGAGGTTTTGATTTGGATTTCCCTGATGCTGAGTGATGTTGAGCACTTTTTCATGTGTCTGTTGGCCATTTGGATGTCTTCTTTGGAGAAATGTCTGTTCATGTCTTCTGCCCATTTCTTGATTCTTTGTTCTCTGGGTGTTGAGTTTGATAAGTTCTTTATAGATTTTGGATACTAGAAGGGTATGGATTTTTAAGTGGTAGAAAATAAAGTACGAGGTGAGAGGACTTCTGACTCTGCCAATACAGTAGACTAGATCACCTAGAAACTCTCCTGCTATAATCATTTGGAAGTCTAAATAAAATAGAATAAATTTCCTTTGAAATACATATCTTAACTTCCAGAAAAATGGTAAAAATATACAAGGTTCAGAAATGTGCTAGAAACTTATAACCAGAGTGGTAAACATGTAAACAGAGGCTGTGTCTGCCCTAAGAAGTTGAATATGGTGGGAGATGGAGTTTGTTGGTCTTGAAAATCTAGACGCTTGAGTTAACAATCATGAGTGGATTGAAGGTGAGGACTTGGACCCACGTAATCCAAGGAACTAGAACTAAAACACCACTTGCTTCACACCTCCTCCTTAAAAAGCCAGCACTTTGAAGTGCTAAAATAACATACAATTTCTGGAAGGATAGATTAGGGGGTAAATGTACCTACTGCACAGGAAAATGACAAGGAAGCTTGTCAGTCTTGGGCTGGACTGTATTTTCTAAAAAGATAATTTTTATTAACATTAATAGCAATGACCTGCCATATGAGTTTGGGGAATACATTATTTATAGTACCTGCATGCTCTGGTAATTCCCAAAGCCAGAAATTAACATAAAAATTTGCCCTGGAAGGTAGCTCCATTTTTAATGACCCAGCAATTGCACTACTAGGTATTTATCCAAAAGTTACAAGCATAGTGATTCAAAAGGGCACATGCACCCCAATGTTTATAGCAGCAATGTCCATCATAGCCAAACTATGGAAAGAGCTCAGATGTCCTTCAACAAGATGAGTGGATAAACAAGATGTGGCATATATATATACACATGCACAATGGAATATTACTCAGCCACCAAAAAGAAGGAAATCTTGCCATTTGCAATGATGTGGATAGAACTACGGGGTATTATGCTAAGTGAAATATGCCAATCAGAGAAAAACAAGTACCATATGATTTCACTCACATGTGGAACTTAAGAAACAAGCAGATGAACATAGGGGAAGGGAATGAAAAATAAAAACAGAGAGGGAGGCAAACCATAAGAGATGCTGAACTACAGGAAATCAATTGAGGGTTGCTGGAGGGGAGGTGGGTGAGGGGATGTGGTAATTGGGTGATTGTCATTAAGGAAGACACTTGATGTAATGAGCACTGGGTGTTATATACAACTGATGAAACATTAAATTCTACCTCTGAAACTAATAAATAAATAGCCCTGGGACAGTAAAACCTCTGGAAAGAACAAACACAAAATTCTTTGGAAGTACCTTTTACAGATAAAAGCCACTGAGACTACCTGTTGATTCAGTGTTATATAACACCAAAAGTAACTAACTGTAGTAAGTAAAGTCATTAAACACAATAAATGGCAGGATTAAGCTCCATAAGCTGCCAATAAAAGTTTTTTAGGGAGAAGCAGAATTAGACTTGTAAATATACAGAACAAATTGATGGTTACCAGAGGGAAAGGGAGCAGGGGGGTGGACAAAATGGGTAAAGGGGAGTGAGAGATGTAGACTTCTAGTTCTGGAATGAGTAAATCACAGGAATAAAAGGCACAGCACAGGGAATATAGTCAATGAAATTGTAATAGCATAGTTTGGTGACAGATGGTAACTACACTTGTGGTAACCATAGCATAATGTGGAGAGAAATTGAATCACTATGTTGTACACCTGAAACTAATGTGACATGTGTGCCAACTATACTCAAAGTTTTTTTAAGCAAAAAGCAGTTTTAGGGAGATATTAGAGCCAATGGAGAAAGGCAGTAATTGAAAAGATAACAAATGAGAATTTTCCAGAAGAGATGAAAGGCGTGTGTCTTCAGATTCAAGGAACATAACAAAATCTAAGCTTGATAAACCATTCCAAGAAATTCTGTAGTGAAACTTTAGAGTACCAAAACAGAAAAATTTTAATCAATTAGAGAATAAAAAAGATCATTGAAAATAGAAAAATAATAATAGCTATAGCAGATTTCTTACTAGTAACAGCAGAGGATAGAGGGCAGTGGGGTAATACTTTCTTTTTTTTTTTCCTTTTTTTTTTTTAAGATTTTATTTATTTATTTGTGTGAGAGAGAATGAGAGAGAGCACATGAGAGGGGGGAGGGTCAGAGGGAGAAGCAGACTCCCTGCCGAGAAGGGAGCCCGATGTGGGACTCGATCCAGGGACTCCAGGATCATGACCTGAGCTGAAGGCAGTCACTCAACCAACTGAGCCACCCAGGCACCCGGGGTAATACTTTCTTAATGCTATAAGGGAAAACAAACTATCAGTATGGCATTCTATACCTGATAAATTTTCATTCGAGAGTGAGGATTTTAAAAATGACATTTTCAGACAAATGAAAACTTTGAGTTTATCATTGATATGCTTTCACTGGAAAAAATATTAAAGAATGCTCTTCACAAGGAAGGAAGTTTAACCCAGAGACAAGGCGGAGAAGGGAACAATCAGTGATGAACGAAGAAAATGACAAACACATCGGTATATCTAAATCATCACTAACTGTATAAGACAATAATAAAAATAAGTATTTACGGGCACAAAAAAGAGGAAATAAAATATTAAAAAGCAATAACATAAAAAAGAAGGAGATTTAGTTCTTTTACTTATTTTTTGAGGTATAAATTAACATAATATGTTAGTTATAGGTTGCAGAGTCTACTTATTTGTAAAGGGAGTGATTGGTTACAAACTATTAATTCAAATGTGTGTATTCAAAAAATGAGAAGACAAACAAACAAGTGAAAGGTAGGGATAGGAAATAAGTAAAAAAGTATCAAATGATATAATAATTTACATGGAAATGCAAGGAAATCTAACAAAGTAATAAAGCTAATAAAAGAATACAGTCAGTCAGTGGTGCCTGGGTGGCGCAGTCAGTTGAGCATCTCACTCCTGATTTTGGCTCAGGTCATGATCTCATGGTCGTGAGATTAAGCCCCATGTGGGGCTCTATGCTGGAGCCTGCTTGAGATTCTCTCTCTCTCTCCCTATTCTTCTGCCCCTCCGCACACCACTGCTCTCATGTGCACATTCGCCCTCTCTCTTAAGAAAAAAAAAAAAAAGAATGCAGCTAGATTACTGGATACACATTTAATAAACAAAATGTCAATTACAGTCTACATAGCAACAAACCATATAAAGTGTAATTTTAGAAAAATATCAATTTATAATAACAAAAATTGTAGACACCTAGGAATAAATCTAACAATATTTAGAGAAACTTCAGGGAGAACATTATAAAACCTTATTGAAAAAAAATTTTTTTGAAGATTTAAATAATGCGTATATACCATGTTTGCAATTGAAAGTCTTAATGTTGTAAATATTTAAATTCTCCCCAAATTAACCTATAAATTAAATCCAGTTTAATTAAAAATCCAAATCATGGAAGTAGGGAAACATAGGAGTAGCGCTCTCTCACAGTTTTTCACTTTCAGTGTTCTCAGGGCTATTCTTACATGTTTGTTTTTCTATGTGAAATTTAGTATCAACTTGTCTAGCTCCACAAAGTAGTGTGGTGGTATTTTATTATAATTGTATTTAACTTACAAATCAACTTAGAACTGCCATCTCTATCGTGTTGAGTTATTCAATCTAAGAACAGGTGATATCTTTCCATTGGATAAAGTCTACTTCAGGGGCTTCAAGAGTGTTATTAATATTTTTCCCATAAAATTTGACACATTCATTGTTGAGCTCATTTATAGGTGTTCAACTTCTTTTTTGATACCAAATGGGACTTTCTCTACTATTATTTATTGTTTGTGTATATAAAGGCTTATGATTTTGTATGTTAATTTCAAATCTTACTGCCTCACTGAATTATTATTTCACTTAGTTTTATCTATTTTTCTTGATATGTGTAGGTATGCTATCATATTTTTAAACAGTTTCACTCCTTAACCTATTTCTATGCCTATAATTGATTTTTCTTGTCTCATTGCATTGGTTAATACCGCTAGTACAATGTTGAATAGTAGTGAAGATAGCGGCCATCTTACTTTTTTCCTGATGTTAGTGGAATTGGCTCTAGTGTTTCCCAATTATAAGATACTGACTTAAAGATTAGTAAATTTTGGGCATCTGGGTGGCTCAGTTGGTTAAGCGACTGCCTTCAGCTCAGGTCATGATCCTGGAGTCCCTGGATCTAGTCCCGCATCGGGCTCCCTGCTCGGCAGGGGGTCTGCTTCTCCCTCTGACCCTCCCCCCTCTCATGTGCTCTCTCTCTCATTCTCTCTCTCTCAAATAAATCAATAAAATCTTTTAAAAAAAAAAGAAGATTAGTAAATTTTATCATGGTAACAAAGTATTCCACAGTTTCTATTTTCTTAAGCTTTTTTTTTTATCATGAATTGGTAATGAATTTTGTCAAAGACTTTCAGCATCTATAGAGGTAATCATATGATTCTTTCCTTAGATTTATTAATATGGTATATGATAATGGATTTTAAAATATTGGACTAAACTTGCATCCCTGGAATAAATTCCACTTGGTCATAGTGTATTATTTTTTTTATGTGGTGTTTGATTCTATTAGATAATATCTAGTTTAGAACTTTTTTTTTAAAGATTTTATTTATTTATTTGAGAGAGAGAGAATGAGAGACAGATAGCAACAGAGGGAAGAGGGTTAGAGGGAGAAGCAGACCCCCCGCTGAGCAGGGAGCCCGATGTCGGACTCGATCCCGGGACTCCAGGATCATGACCTGAGCCGAAGGCAGTCGCTTAACCAACTGAGCCACCCAGGCGCCCTAGTTTAGAATTTTTGCATCAGTATTCATTGGATATAGACATTGGACCATAGTTCTCTTTCTTTGTATTATGTTTATCTGGTTTATATATCAGTGTTATACTTCTTTCATAAAAAGAATTAGAAAGTTTTCTTTCCTTCTCAAAACTGTGGAATAATTTCCAGAGCATTGGCACCATCTGGTCTGTGGAAGAATGGTTGAATTTCTTTGTGAAAACAGCTGGGTCTGGTGGGTTTTGTGCAGTAGTTTCTTAATAACTCACACCATTTCTTCTACAGTACTTGGTCTGTTTAAGAGTTCTAATGCTACTGGAATTAGTTTTGGTACTTTGTGTCTGAGAAATTACCCACTTGATATAGGTTTTCAAATCTGTGTAGAGGTCTGCAAAATGGTCTCATGAGTTTTTAATTTCTTCTGTTTTGATGGTTATTTACTCAGTCATTTATGCCTTTGTTTATTCTTTCTCTCTTTATTTCCTTTGATGAGATAACTAATGATTTTCTCAGTATCATTACTTTTTTCAAAAAACCAGAATTCTGATTAGTTAATTCGGTATACTATTTTTCCATCCAATTCCTCATTAATTTCTGCTCTTGTCTATTATTTCTTTCCATGTTTTTTTTTATTTTGCTTGACTTTGTTGTTCTTTTTCTAATTTTATTGAGTGGGGGATTTGATTAATTAATTTTTATGCTTTCAATTTTTAGATTTTTAAACAGTTTTACTGCCATCCCTGTAGCAATATTTTTCTAGATATGTCTTCTGAGGCAAGAGAAATAAAAGCAAGAATAAACTATTGGGACTATATCAAAATAAAAAGCGTCTGCACAGTGAAGGAAACAACCAACAAAACTGAAAGACAACTTACTAAATGGGAGAAGATATTTGCAAATGACATATCCAATAAAGGGTTAGTATACAGAATATATATAAATATAAAGGACCTATACAACCCAACATCCAAAACACAAATAATCTGATTAAAATTGGGCAGAAGACATGAATAGACATTTTTCCAAAGAAGTCATACAGTTGGCCAACAGACATGAAAAGATGCTCAACATTACTCATCATCAGGAATTACAAACCAAAACTACAATGAGATGTCACCTCACACCTGTTAGAATTGCTAAAATAAAAAACACAAGAAACAACAAGCAATAACAAGGTTGTGGAGAAAAAGGAACCCTCATACACTATTGGTGGGAATGCAAACTGGTGCAGCCACTCTGGAAAACAGTATGGGGGTTCCTCAGAAAATTAAAAATAGAACTATCCTATGATCCAATAATTGCAATACTGGATATTTACCCAAAAGCTACAAAAAGACTAATTCAAAGGGATAAATGCACTCCTATGTTTATTGCAGCATTATTTATAATAGCCAAATTATGGAAGGAGCCCAAGTATCCATCGATAAATGAATGGATAAATAAGTTGTGGTATATATATATGATAGAGTATTATTCAGCCATAAAGAAGAATGAAATCTTGCCATTTGCAGCAACATGGATGAAGCTAGAGAGTGTGATGCTAGGCATAAGTCAGTCAGAGAAAGACAAATACCATATGATTTCACTCATATGTAGAATTTAATACACAAAACAAATGAACAAAGGTAAAAAAAAAAAAAAAAGAGAGAGAGAGAGAAACCAAAAAACAGACTCTGAACTATAGAAAATGACCTGAAGTTTACCAAAGGGGAAGTGGATGGGGGAATGGGTGATATAGGTGATGGAAATTAGAGTACACTTACCATAATGAGAACTGAGTGATGCATACAATTGTTGAATCACAATATTGTATACCTGAAACTGTAAACTTTAACTATATGTTAACTATACTGGAATTAAAATTAAAAACTTTAAGTATTACTGTCATACATACATATAAATAAATTAATACAATAAATTAATATACAATAAATTAATTAAATGTAAGTGTACAATGTGATTGGCTTTCACCTTATATATACCTGTGATACCATTACTACAATCAAGATAATAAACATATTTATCACCCCAAAAGTTGTTTGTGTCCCTGTATGGAACCTCCCCCTTAATTCTGCCCCTTTTCATCCCCAGGCAACTATTTATTTGCTTTCTGTCACAATAAACTAATTTTAATTTTCTAGAGTTTTATATAGATGGAATCATACAGTATGTATTCTTTTTTGTCAGGCTTATTTCAGTCAGGATAATTATTTTGAGATCCATCCATATTGTTCCATATAACAATAGTTTATTACTTTTTCTGCCAAGTGGTATTCCATTCCATATATTACACTTTATTCACTTAATGATATACATTTGAGATGTTTTAAATTTTCATAATTACACATAAAGCTGCTATGAATGTTTGTGTAAAATTCATGTATGGATATATGCTTTCATTTCTCTTGGGTGATACAATGGTGGATCATAGAGTAGGTGTATGTTTAACTTTTTCTTTTTTAAAAAATTTTTAACTTAAATTCAGTTTAGTTAACATATAGTGTATTATTAGTTTCAGGGTTAGAATTTAGTGTTTCATCAGTTGCATATAACACCCAGTGCTCATTACATCAAGTGTCCTTCTTAATGACCATCACCCAGTTACCACCTCCCCCCACCCACCTCCCCTCCAGCAACCCTCAATTGATTTCCTATAGTTCAGCATCTTATGGTTTGCCTCCCTCTCTGTTTTTATTTTATTTTATTTTTCATTCCCTTCCCCTATGTTCATCTGCTTGTTTCTTAAATTCCACGTGTGAGTGAAATCATATGGTATTTGTTTTTCCTGACTTATTTCACTTAGCATAACATCCTCTAGTTCTATCCATGTCATTGCAAATGGCAAGATTTCCTTCTTTTTGATGGCTGAGTAATATTCCATTTCACATCTTCTTTATCCACTCATCTATTGATGGACATCTGGGCTCTTTCCATGGTTTGGCTATGGTGGACATTGCTGCTATAAACATTGGGGTACATGTGCCCTTTTGAATCACTATGTTTGTGTCCTTTGGATAAATACCTAATAATGCATTTGCTGGGTTATAGGGTAGTTCTAATTTTAACTTTTTTAGGAACTTCCATTCTGTTTTCCAGAGTGGCTGCACCAGTTTGCATTCCCACCAACAGTGTAGGATGCCCCTTTCTGTGCATCCTAGCCAACATCTGTTGTTTCCTGAGTTGTTAATTTTAGCCGTTCTGACTAGTATGAGGTAATATCTCATTGTGGTTTTGCTTTGGATTTCCATGATGCCGAGCAATGTTGAGCATTTTTTCATGTGTCTGTTAGCTATTTGTATGTCTTCTTTGGAGAAATGTCTGTTCACATCTTCTGCCCATTTCTTGACTGGATTTTTTGTTTTTTGGGTGTTCAGTTTGGTAAGATCTTTATAAATTTTTTATACTAGCCCTTTACCTGTTATGTCATTTGCAAATACCTTCTCCCATTCTGTAGGTTGCCTTTTAGTTTTGTTGATTGTTTATTTTGCTGCACAGAAGCTTTTTATCCTGATGAAGTCCCAATAGTTCATTTTTGCTTTTGTTTCCCTTGCCTCTGGAGACATATCTAGCAAGAAGTTGCTGTGGCTAAGGTCAGAGAGGTTGCTGCCTGTGTTTTCCTCTAGGACTTTGATGGATTCCTGTATCATATTTAGGTCTTTCATCCATTTTGAGATTATTTTTGTGTACGGTATAAGCAAATGGTCCAGTTTCATTCTTCTGCACATGGCTGTCCAATTATTCCAACACAACTTGTTGAAGGGATTGTCTTTTTTCCATTGGATATTCCTTCCTGCTTTGTCAAAGATTAGTTGATCATAGAGTTGAGGGTCCATTTCTGGGTTCTCTTTTTTGTTCCATTGATCTACTTGTTTTTGTGCCAATACCGTCTTGATGATGACAGCTTTGTAATACAGCTTGAAGTCTGGAACTGTGATGCCTCCAGCTTTGGTTTTCTTTTTCAACATTTCTTTGACTATCTGAGGTCTTTTCTGGTTCCATACAAATTTTAGGATTGTTTGTTCCAGCTCTGTGAAAAATGCTGATGGTATTTTGATAGGGATTGCATTGAATGTGTAGATTGCTTTGGGTAGCATAGACATTTTAACAATGTTTGTTCTTCCAGTCCGTGAGCATGGAATGTTTTTCCATTTCTTTGTGTCTTCCTCAATTTATTTCATGAGTGTTCTGTAGTTTTCAGAGTACATATCTCTTACCTCTTCGGTTAGCTTTATTCCTAGGTATCTTGTGGTTTTTGGTGCAATTGTAAATGGGATTGATTCCTTGATTTCTGTTTCTGCTGCTTCATTGTTAGTGTACAGAAATGCAACTGATTTCTGTGCATTGATTTTATATCCTGCCACTTTACTGAAGGATCCAAATTTGCTGAGTCTAGCAATTTTTTGCTGGAGTCTTTTGGGTTTTCTTCATAGAGTATGTCATCTGCGAAGAGTGAAAGTTTGATTTCTTCTTTACTGATTTGGATGCCTTTTATTTCTTTTTGCTGTCTGATTGCTGAGGCTTGGACTTTCAGTAAAATGTTGAGCAAGAGTGGTGAGAGTGGACATCCCTATCATGTTCCTGACTTAAGGGGAAAAGCTCTTAGTTTTTCCCCTGTAGAGGATGACATTTGCTATGGGCTTTTCGTATTTGGTTTTTATGATGTTGAATATGTTCCCTCTATCCCTACAAGGTGGGACGTTTTTATCAAGAAATGATACTGTATTTTGTCAAATACTTTTTCTGCATCTATTGAGAGGATCATATGGCTCTTGTCCTATCTTTCATTAATGTGGTGTATCACATTGGTTGATTTGTGAATGTTGAACCACCTCTGCAGCTCAGGAATAAATCCCACTTGGTCATGGTGAATAATCCTTTTAATGCACTGTTGGATTCTATTAGCTAGTATCTTGGTAAGAATTTTTGCATCCATGTTCATAAGGGATATTGGTCTGTAATTCTCCTTTTTAGTGGGGTCTTTCTCTGGTTTTGGGATCAAGGTAATAGAATGAGGCCTAGTAGAATGAGTTCGGAAGTTTTCCTTCCATTTCTATTTTTTGAAATAGTTTCAGAAGAACAGGTATTAATTCTTTAAATGTTCGGTAGAATTCCCCTGGGAAGCCATCTGGCCCTGGACTCTTGTTTGTTGGGGATACAAAAATACTAAGATCATACTACGCATATTTTCAGACCACAATGCTGTGAAACTTGAAGTCAACCACAGGAAGAAATTTGGAAGGACCACAAATACATGGAAGTTAAAGAGCATCCTACTAAAGAATGAATGGGTCAACCAGGAAAGTAAAGAATAATTTTAGGGGCGCCTGGGTGGCTCAGTTGGTTAAGCAACTGCCTTCGGCTCAGGTCATGATCCCAGGGTCCTGGGATCAAGTCCCACATCGGGCTCCCCACTCAGCAGGGAGCCTGCTTCTCCCTCTGACCCTCTCCTCTCTCATGCTGTTTCTCTCTCGCTCGCTCTCTAATAAATAAATAAATAAATAAAATCTTTTAAATAAAAAAAAGAATAATTTTAAAAAATATGTGGAAGGAAATGAAAATGAAAACATGACAGTTCAAAACCTTTGGGATGCAACAGAGGCAGTCCTCAGAGGGAAGTATATAGCAATGCAGGCCTTCCTCGTGAAACAAGAAAGGACTCAAATACACAACCTAACCTTACACGTTAAGGAGCTGGAGAAAGAACAGCAAATAAGGCCTAAATCCAGCAGAAGAAGAGAAATAATAAAGATTAGAACAGAAATTGATGAAATAGAAATTAATAAAAAAAAAGTAGAACAGATCAACAAAACTAGGAGCTGTTTCTTTAAAAGAATTAAAAAGATTGATAAACCCCTGGCAAACTTATCAAAAAGAAAAGGGAAAGGGCCCAAATAAATAGTCATGAATGAAAAAGGAGATATCACCACCAACACTGAAGAAATGCAAACAATTATAAGAGAATATTATGTGCAATTATATGCCAACAAATTAGGCAATCTGGAAGAAATGGATAAATTCCTAGAAACATATAAACTACCAAACTGAAACAGGAAGACATAGAAAAGCTGAACAGACCCATAACCAGCAAAGAAATTGAATCAGTAATGAAAAATTTCCCAGCAAAAAAGAGTCCAGGGCGCCTGGGTGGCTCAGTTGGTTGGGCGACTGCCTTCGGCTCAGGTCATGATCCTGGAGTCCTGGGATCGAGTCCTGCATCGGGCTCCCTGCTTGGCAGGGAGTCTGCTTCTCCCTCTGACCCTCCTCCCTCTCATGCTCTCTGTCTCTCATTCTCTCTCTCTCAAATAAATAAATAAAATCTTAAAAAAAAAAAAAAAAAGAGTCCAGGGCTGTATGTTTAACTTTTGAAGAAACAGCCAGACTCTTTTCCAAAATTGTATCATTTTACATTTCACCAGCAGTGTGATTTTTCCAGTTTCTCAACATCTTGTCAATACTTGGTACAGTCATTTTTTTTTCAATTTAGAGATCTAATTGGTATTTCATTGTTGTTTTCTTTAAGCAACTTTACTGAGGTATATTTTACATATAAAATTTACCCATTTTAAGTGTACAATTAAATAACTTTTAATAACTTAATTGGGTGGTGCAATGATCATCATATATCAATTTTAGAACATTATCATCCTCCTAGTAAGACCTCTTGTGCCCATTTACTATTAATCCATTTCCACTTCCAGCTCTAGGCAGTGAATAATCTTCTTTCTGTGTTAATAAATTTGCCTTTTCTTTATATTTCATATAAATAGAATCATACAGTGTGTAGTATCTTGCATCTTCTTTCACTTAGCATGTTTCTGAGGTCCATCCATGTAAAAGTATGTGTCAGTATTCTTCCTTTTCATTGCTGAATAGTGTTCAGCTACAGAGATATACCACATTATGTTTATCCAGTCACATGTTGATAGAAATTTAGGTTATTTTCACTTTTTGGCTATTATGAATAATGCTGATATGAACAACCACATGCAAGTCTTTGTGCATACATATATTTGTATTTCTCCTGGGAGTGGAATTGATGAGTTGCATGGTAGTTTCATGTTTGGCTTTTTAAAAAAATTGTTAAACTGTTTGTCAAATTGGCTGTACCATTTTACATTCCCAACAGTGATATGTGAGGATCCCTATCTCCACATCTTTGCCAACATTATTGTCTGTATTATTTTTTATAGCCATTCTAGTGGTTATGAAATGGCATCTTACTGTGATTGTAATTTGCATTTTCCTATTTGACTAAAGATGTTGAGCATCTTTCATATGCTGTATCATCTTTGGTGAAATGTATGTTCAAATATCTTGAACTTTTTTTTTTAATTACTTGTTTCTCATTATTGAACTTAGAATGCTTTTATATGTTCTTGACAAAAGTGTTTTATCTAATGTATGACTTTCAAATTTTTCTCCCTGTCACAGCTTTCTTTTTCTTACAATGTCCCTAAAAGAGCAGAAATTCTTATTTTGATAAAATTTGATTTCAATTTTTTGTTATGGGTTATGATTTTTGTGTCATACTAAGAAATCTATGCCTAGCCCAAGAATACAAATATTTTTCTCCTTTTTACTTTAAGAAATTTTAATGTTTTAGAATTTACATTTAGTTCTGAGTTACTCTTTGTAGATTATGCAAGATTTGTATTGAAGTTCATTTGAAGTGCATGTCCAGTCCTAGCATTATTTGTTAAAGAAGACTATACTTTTTCTATCAGATTGCACTTATACCTTTGTTGAAAATCAGTAGTCCATATAAATGTGGGTCTATTTTTGGTCTCTCTACCCTGTTCCATTGATTTACTTGTCCGTATTGACAACAATACTACACCATCTTAATTACTATAGCTTTATGGTGTGTCTTGAAACCAGGCCGTTTAGTCTTCCAAATTTGTACTTTCTCAAAATTCTTTTGGTTATTCTAGGTCCTTTGCATTTCCATGTGAATTTAAGAATTGTCTTGTCAATTTCTACCAAAAAAATACGTCTTCTAGGATTTTGAGTAGAGATTGCATTGATTCTTTGAATCAATTAGGAAGGAATTGACATGTTAACAATATCGAGTCTTCTGATCTATAAACATGCTATATCCCTCAATTTATTTAGGCCTTCTTTAGCTTCTCAGCAATGTTTTATAGTTTTCATTGTACAGGTCTTGTACATCTTTTGTTAGCTTTTTTCCCCTAAGTATTTCGTATTTTCAATGCTTTGGAGGCAGTTGTGTTTTTAATTTCAAGTCTGTTTGTTACTTGTACATAGCATAGAATGAGTTGAAAGTATTCTTTCCTCTTCAACTTTCTGGAAAGTTTATATAGAATTGGTATTTATTCCTTAAATGTTTGATAGAATTCTCTCATGAGTAATCTGAGCCTAGAGTTTTCTTTGTGGGAAGATTTTAAAATCAGATTAATTTCTTTAATTAAATATAGGACTTTTGAGCTCTCCCTCTTTCTTCCTGAGTGAACTTTGCTGGTTTGTATTTTTCAAGGCTTTTTTAATACTTGTTGAATTTATTGTTACAGAGTTTTTAAAATATTCTTTTACTACTTCTTTATGTAGAATATGTAGTGCCATAATCTTTTTAATTCTTATTTTTGGTAGTTTCTGTCTTTCCTTTCTTCCTGATCAGGATGAGTGGAGGTTTATCAATTTTATTAATCTCTCCGAAGAACCAGCTTTTGGTCTTCTAATTTTTTTTTATTCTTTTTCTTTTTCTTGTTTCTATTTTATTGAATTGAGCTCTGATCTTTATTAGTTGTTTACTTTTCATTGTATTGGGTCATATAATAATATGAAACAAGCATTTCATATTATTTCCCTCTGAGCACTACTTTAGAGATATTTGACAGATTTTGATATATTGTGTTTTCATTTTCATTCAGTTCAAAATAATTCAAAATTTCCTTTTGGATTTCTTCTTTAACCTGTTGTTGCTCTTTTTAATAGGTGTGTTGGTTTCCAAATATTTGTAAATATTTGTGAATTTTCTAATATTTTTCTGGTATGAATTTCTTAATTCCACTGTGATCAGAGAGCATACCTTGGATCACTTGAATCCTTTTAAATTTATTGAGACTTGTTTTATGGCCTATGGGACAGTCTATTGGTAAGTGTTATATTTGTACATGTAAAGAATGTATATTCTGCTGCTGTTGGGTGGAATGTTCTGTAAGTGCCAATTAGGTCAAATTGGTTGATAGTGCTCAAATCTTCTAAATCCTTACTGATTTACTGTTTACTTGTTCTATCCATCATTGAGAAGGGGGTGTTTAAATCTCTGACTATAGTTGTGAATTTGTCTATTGCAGCTCAATCAATTTTTGCTTCATGTGTTTTGCATTTGTTTAATGCATTTTAAATCTCTGTTATTGGTGCATAAATGCTAAGGATTATTATGTCCTTTTGATGATTTGACTCTTTATCACTATGAAATAACCTTATTTATCCCTGATAATTTTATTGTCTCTAAAATGTACTTTGTCTGATATATTAAATATAGCTACTCCAACTTTCTTTTCATTAGCATTAGCATGGTATATATTTTTGTATCTTTTTTTAAAACTACTTTGCGCCTTTACCTTTAAAGTACCTATCTGAGAAAACATATGAACATATAGGAAAAGAAAAGAAAAAAAGGAGGGAGGGAAACAAGCCATAAGAAACTCTTAATGATAGAGAACAAACTGAGGGTTGATGGAGGGAGGTGGGTGAGGGATGGGCTAAATGAGTGATGGGTATTAAAGAGGGCACTTGTTGTGATGAGCACTGGGTATTGTGTGGAAATGATGACTCACTGAGTTCTACTGCAGAAACCAATATTGCACTCTATGTTAACTTGCTAAAATTTAAATTAAAAAAATAATAAAGAAAAATAAATACCTTTCTGTAGGCAGCAAGTAGTTGGGGCTTATTTTTTATCCAGTATGAAAATCTTTGCCATTTTATTAGGGTGCTGGGCTATTTAAATTTCATGTAATTTTGATGCTTTATTTATTTTCATACAAACAATTTTTTTGAAGTATAGTTGACACACAATGCTACATTAGTTTCAAATGTACAACCCAGTGACTCAACAACTCTATACATTATGCCATGCTTACCTCTTGGTGCCTAATTTAAATCTATCATCATTCTATTTGTTTTGTTTGTTCAAGCTGTTGTTACTTTTTCCTCTTTTTTTTACTTTCTTTTGAATTGAATATTTTTATTCCATTTTATCCTTTTCCTTAGTTAACTAGTTATTTCTCTTTGATTTTTATATTAGTGGGATTTTTTAAGGGCTTATAGTATATATCTTTAACTTATCATGGACTACCTTCAAGTGATATTGTACTGCTCCATGTGTAGTATAAAACCTTCAATGAAATACTTCTATTTCTCCCTTTCCAGGCTTTGTGGTTTTGTTGTCATATATTTTCCTTTTATTTATGGTTTAAATACCATACCACATTATAATTATTTTCATTTAAATAGTCCACTGTAGTTGTGAATTTATTTTAAATCATTTGAGGGAGGTGTAATTTGGAGAAATTGATTACTACATAGTCTTCAGCTACCTAGATAGCCACCATAATATATCTTAATGAAATGGCAGATATCTTGGAAAGATAAACATATTTAATCTGTTTATCTCAGATAAGTTCAAGTGTTTACAATGTGCTAGAAAGTAACTGTATTTTGAAAGATACTCATTTTAAAGAAAGCATTTTAAAAATAAAATACTTTAAAATATTGATTTCATGATATGTTTTGTAGCTATACAATCAGTAAATATAAATTGGAATGATGTTGGTATAGCACAGAAGTTGTGTTAGTTTATAAGTGATTGTTCCCACAATGTAAATATTTTATGCCACCAAGTAAGAGCAGCTAAATATAAAGTATCTAACACAATTGAGCATATCATGCTTCAGTATCAAACATGATGTCCATTCATTCCATGTTTTTCCTCTTGATTCAGTTTGACATAAGCCCTTGTAAGCATAACTCAAAACCTGAATTGGGGATGAAAACAAGAAAAATATATCTTAGGAGACACATATGTACGATTACTTATAGTTCAATGTGGTAAGAACTATGACTGAAATAAAGTTCTAAGGGATCATACACAAAACAACACCTGTCTGAAAAATCCAGAAAACTTTTAAACTAGGGGCATTAGTTTTAAATGCTGAAAAGGAGTTTGTCAGAGCAGAAAAATGTATAAGTCATGCCATGCACAGGGAATATCAGGTATAAAAGCAAGTTTTAGAATGAATAGGTCAAGCAAGTACTGGAAAGAATTGTTGTGAATAGTGTACAATGTAATTTTGGGGAGTGGTTATAAAAGAGTCCACATAGATTGGTTAGGTCAAAAGTGAAACAAATCTTTTATGTCATGAAAAGAAACTGTGACTTCATTTTTTAGAGCAGATATTCTTACTCTGATATCCATGTGCTACCACCTGCCCCATAGTTTTCATAGATGGACTTTAGGGAAATCAGTAAATGCAGAAACTGAATGAAAAAAAATACATGTTTGTTCTGTTCAAGGAATTTGTTAATTAATCTATATTGTTGAATTTATTGGCATAAAGTTGGTAATGATGTTCCCACATTATCCTTCAATATCCTAGAATCTATAGTGATGTTCCCTTTTTCATTACTGTTATGCTAATTTGTGTTTTGTCTATTTTTTATTACTCTTATTAGAATAACCTTTTGATTTTTTTGAAATCTTTTCAAATAACCAACTTTTGGCTTTGTTGATTTTCTCTATTGTTTGTCCATTTTCTATTTCATTGATTTTCACTCTTTATAATTTTATTCATTTTACTTACTTTGCACTTCTTTTTTTGGCTTCTTGTGGTGGAAACTTGGATCATTTATTTTAAGTCTTTTTCTTTTCCAAAATAAGCATTAAATCAATTATTCTTTTTCTTCTAAGCATTGCTTTAGCTGCCTCCCGCTACTCCTGATATTTTGTTTTATATTATTATTCACTTCAAAATATCTCCTAATTTTTCTTGTGATTTCTTCTCTGACCCATGTGTTATTTAGAAGTTGGCCATTTAAGTTCCACATATCTTGGGACGCCTGGGTGGCTCAGATGGTTAAGTTCCACATATCTAGGAGATTTTTCTGTATAGCTTTCAGTATTGATTTCTAATTTAATTCTGTGATCATAGAATCATGGAATACTCTGTATGATTTAATCTTTTGACATCTATTGAGACTTGTTTTATGGCCTAGGATATGAAATATCTAGTCAAATGTTCCATGTGCCCTTAAAAAGTATGTGTATGTTTAAAATTTCTATTATTATTCTCTCTTTAGTCCTGTCCATTTTTGCTTCATATACTCTGGTGTTCTGTTATAGGCATATACACATTTAACACTGTTATGTGTTTTTTGTTAATTGACCATTTTATCACTATAAAATGACTTCTGCCTATGGCAATATTAATTGTTTTGAAGTCTACTTTGTCTCATATTAATATAGTCACATTTGCTTTCTTATGATCAATTTTTACATGACATTTCCTTTTGTATTCTCTCATCTTTACTGTATCAGTGTCCTTATATTTATGTACATTTCTTGTAAATACTATATAGTTGTATCTTTTATAAAAAATTTCATTCTGACCATCTCTATCTTTTAACTATAACATTTATCCCATTTAGATTTAATGTGAATATTGATATGGTTGAGTTTATGTCTACCATCTTGCTATTTGTTTTGTATTTGTTCCTTTTGTTCTTTGTTCCTTTGATCCTCTTTTCCTGAATTCTTTTAGACTGAGTATGTTTAGGTATACTGCTTTTTCTTTTCTTTTAAACTGTGTCACTTCTTTTTCCCCCCAGTGGTTACATGATGTACTACAATATGCATTCCTAACTTATAATAGTCTATCTTGAATTATTATTATATCCACTCACATATAAACTAAGAACCATCAGCATTATAATTCCATTTTTTCCCCTTCCATATTTTGTGCTATTTTTGTCATATATTTTATAAGCTCTTCATTAAATATTATTTTTACTTTCAACAATCAATTGTCAAAGGAATTTTTAAAAAAATGTATTTATCTACTCCTTCTTTCTTCAATCTATTTCCTTTGCTCTTTTTTTCTTTCTACAGAGTGGAGTTTCTTTGACATTATCTCAATTTTTGTTTATCCTAAAATGTCTTTATTTTGTCTCCATTTTGAGAGATCATTTCACTGGCTACAGAATTCCAGATTGATAATTTTTTGTTCAGCACTTTAAAAATGTCATTCCATTTTCTCCTGATTTCCCTTGTTTCTTATGAAAAGTCAGCCATAATTCTTATCATTGTTTCCCTTCTGAGACTTCAGTTATGTATGTATTAGACTGCTTGATATTGTTGCATGAATCATTGATATTCTGTTCAATTTTTTTAATCCTCTTTCTTTTTGTCTCAATTTGTATCATTTCTTTTTTTCATATTTCCTTAACATTTCCCCCGCATTTGATCTTTTATTAAGATTTCAATTTCTCTGTTGAAATTACCTTTCTGTTCACCAATTCTGCCATCTTGTTCTCTAGGTTTTTGAACATTTTTATGTTAGTTTAAAAGTCCTCCTCTGCTAATTACACTATCTGAAGCATCTGTATAGCAGGAATGGAGATGGAAGAATAATAATGATAAGCAATAATAATCTTAACAAGCTTATTTTTTCCATATTATGAAGGGGCACATCATTACCACTCAAACAATTAATTCAAATCTATGTCATTTCATTATCTTCAAAGTCACTATGTACTTCCGACATTTGATACTATATTGCTAAGTGATTATTCAATCTGCAGTAGGAGAATAAAAGGAAAATAAACCAATTTAAATGATTAAAAGTTTGGTAGCATCTGGCTACAATTAGAATCCAAGCTCGTAAATGAAGTCTCATAAATTCTAAAGACTGTTCCCTTTAAAATATACTTTAAATAGGAACAGAATTATGGTTTCAATAATGTAAAAGAATAGTATAATTAAATATACAATTATAAAAGGTAATCCTGATTTTCAACTACTATCATGAAAATATTTTTCTAGATATAATCAAGCTTGCCATAAAGAAAGGCTTTATCCAGTATGAATATGAATCCAGGACTATCCTGAAATAGCAAACAAGGAGGCCTTTCCATCTTCCATCTACAGGAAACCTTTTCATAGAGACAGATAATAAAAGTTTTAGAGTTTATGAGCTCTAAGTCTCTGTCACAAGTACTCAGTCCTGTCATTGTAGCATGAAAGTAGCCATGGACAATTTAAAAGAATGAACATGGCTGAATTCCAATAAACTTTCATGTACAAAAACAGGCAGTGATCCACACTTGGCTTGTGGATCATAGTTTGCCAGCCCCTGCTCTACAGAGTCGGTCTGTATGGGAACATCCTGAAGACTTTACTCTTTTTTTTTTTTTTTAAGATTTTATTCATTTACTTGACAGAGAGATAGCACAAGTAGGCAGAGTGGCAGGCAGAGGGAGAGGGAGAAGCCAGCTTCCCACGGAGCAGGGAGCCCGACGAGGGGCTCGATCCCAGCACCCTGGGATCATGACCTGAGCAGAAGGCAGACACTTAACCACTGAACCACCCAGGCACCCCTGGAGGCTTTACTCTTAAAGTATAGTCTAGAGCAGTGCTCTCTAATAGAAATGTAATGTGAATCACATATAAATGCTTAATTTTCTAGTAGCTAGAGTTAAAAAAGAATAAACAGGTGAAATTAATCTTAACAGTGTTTAATTTAACACAATATATCCAGAATTTTGTCATTTTGACAACATATCATCATTAGAAATTTATTAATGAGGTATTTTATTCTCTTTTTTCCATACTGAAGTCTTCAAAACCTGGTGTGTATCTTTGGCTTATAGGATATCTCAATTTGGAGCAGCCACATTTCAAGTGTGACTATCAGCTACTATTTTAGACAGGACATGTCTAGAGACTCATAGTTTATCTGAGATCTAACTGCTTCTCTTCCAGCCTGGAAATTACACACTGGTAAAACCATGTCTCACCCAACAAGGTGTTCCCAGTACCCTCTTCCTTTCTTAGCCTCAACTTTATCCACCTCACCACTAGATACTACCCCAAGCGTTGCATCTCAAACTTTGCTATACATACAAGACTGACCTGGGGATATTGTTAAATTGCAGATTCTGATTCAGTAGGTATGGGACAGAGCATGAGATTTTGCATTTCTAACCAACTCCCAGGTGTAGTGGCCAGTGCTACTGGTCCAAAGACCATACTGTAGCAAAAATAAAAAAGACCACTCCTAAAGGGATAGCCATAACTGGAACTGTTAGCCTACCTTCCCTTAAGAAACTAATCAGACTTAATCCCAGCATGCCTAACATCCCTACTGAGGTCATCACCAGAAATCAAAGCTTCCTCCAAGATAGCACCATATAACAGGAATATAATTTGAGTTATATATGTAATTTTATATTTTTTAGTAACCAAATTTAAGCTTTTAAATAGTGAAATTAGGGGCACCTGGGGGGGCTCAGTCAGTTAAGTGTCCAACTCTTGAGTTCGGCTCAGATCATGATCTCAGGATCATGGGATCAACCCCCAGTTGGGCTCCACACCCAGCATGGAGCCTGCTTAAGATTCTCTCTTTTCCTCTCTCTGTCCCCCCTACCACTCCTGGCATTCTCTCTCTCTGTCTCTCTCTTTCTCAAAATTAAATTAAATTAAATTAAAAGTGAAAGTAGGGGTGCCTGGGTGGCTCAGTCATTAAGCGTTTGCCTTCGGCTCAGGTCGTGATCCCAGAGTCCTGGAATCGAGCCCCGCATCTGGTTCCCTGCTCGGCGGGAAGCCTGCTTCTCCCTCTCCCACTCCCCCACTTGTGTTTCCTCTCTCTCTGTCTCTCTCTCTGTCAAATAAATAAATTAAAAAGTTTTTAAAAAAGTGAAACTGGGCGCCTGGGTGGCTCAGATGGTTAAGCGTCTGCCTTCGGCTCAGGTCATGATCCCAGGGTCCTGGGATCGAGTCCCACATCGGGCTCTCTGCTCCTTGGGAGCCTGCTTCTGCCTCTGCCTCTCTCTGTCTGTCTCTCATGAATAAATAAATAAAATCTTTAAAAAAAAAAAATAAAAAATAAAAAAGTGAAACTAATTTTAATTTTAATAACATTTAACCTGATATGTCCAAAAGATTATTTCAGTATTTAATCAGTATGAAATATGAGATATTTTAAATTCTAAGTATTCAAAATCCAGCACATGTTTTACACCTACAGCATATCTTAATTCTGACCAGGCACATTTCAAGTGCTCAATAGGCACATTTGGCTAGAGGTTACTGCATTGAACAGTGCAGCTTAAAGGTCATCATCATGACTTGTATACTCATCCCTATGTGGCTTTGTACATCCGCAAGCTTAATTCAATTTCCCATCCCTTCCTATTTTCACCAAACCCTCTTACTATACTTTCTGGAACTCATGGTTTATCATCAGAAAAAAAAAAATCCCCTGTATTATAAACATCATATCAAAAATGTTTCAACTTCTCAGTCTAACTAAAACCAGGTTATCCTTTAGGACACTGTTTTTCCTCTCACCCTGTCAAGTGTTGGCTGCTTTTTTTCACATATCCTCAGGGACTAAGGTGGGATCATGTCCTCCTTTTTCTTCATTGCTTCATTCAGGTCCTTCCACTTCCTCCTCTTTAAAACCCATTATTTTGAATCAAATACCAGTAGATTATATTACTCTCATCTTTCCTTTTTGTTGTCATTTGCTTAATTTCCTGACGGGGTGGTAATTTATGTAGTCAGCAGCTGGCTCACTATATTCCTCTACACCATCACACCTCTCAACATTTTTGGTGATTTCAGCAACCACACCATTCTTTGATTTCCTCATTTCTACTAGTCTTTTCCTCTATCCCTTTCCAGGTACCCACTACCCCATTTCCAAAATATAGATTTAAGAATCCTGTTTTAAAATATGTTTATAGTTCACTCAAACTTCAGTATCTACATACCAATACTTCTTCAACCCATTGTACTTACACATCAGCTAATTCAGCCTCATATTCACCTTCTTCATGCCATTAGTCCTTTCATTATCAATATTGTATTCCATGTTCCATTACTATTATCATTCTGCTGTACATTCTTACTCCTTTTTCCCTTATTATACTTGCTGATAAACCCAATGTTGGTAAATCTAACACACCAGCTAATCTAACCCTTATCTGAACAGTTAAATGTGGTTGGGGAAAAACATACAATCATGCTGACTGGTCTCATTTACAATTTTTACTACAAATCTCAAACCATCCTTAGTATTACTCACTCTCAGTTGGTAATTTTGTGTCTTACTTTATTGAGAAATTAGAAACTATCAAAAGAGAACTGGTTTCTCTCACAACCAAATCTAACACCTATAAACTCTATTTTCCCTCCTATTACAGTGAATGGCATGTCCATGCTCCTGTCTAAGGCCAATGCCCATGACCTGGGAATTGGATCCCATCCCTTCTTTGGTCAAAGCTATGTTTCCTGCAATTATACACTCTCTCTTACACATCATTCTTTTCCTTTTCTGTTAGGATCATTCTTGATGGTGTACAAGTATTTTGTGGTTGCTCCCAACTTAAAACCTTCTTTCGTCTCAATATAACCCTCCAAATACCTCTTCGTTTCTCTTCTCTCCTTTCTGAGAAAACTCTTCAGTAGGGTCTATTCTTGCTAGCTCGTTCTTTGTTTTGTTTTAGTTTTTTTCACCATCATACTCCATTTTGTCTGTAATTCACTTCTATCAAGTTTCTGTCATTAACACTCCTATCACTTATGTAACTCTTTAGTCAAGGTGACCAATGACTTCATCTTGCCATCAAATAACCAATTCTCAGTTCTCATTTTACTTAAACCCTTGGTGACATTTTATATAGTTGATTACTCCCTCTTTTTTCAAATGTCCTTTTTGTTGTTGGTGGTGGTGTTTTCTGGTTATTCTCACAGAACCCTGGTTATTCCTTTACAGTCTCCTTTGATGCCTCTTTTTTTCTTCCTGACCTTTGCATTTTGGAATACCCCAAAGCTATCCATGGGGCCTTTTTTTTTTTCCATCTAAACTCACTCTATGATGATCTCATCCATCTTGAAATAATTCAGTAAGTTTGCAATTACAAATATATATCTGTCTTAATTCCAGACCCCTCCTATGAGCTCTACCCTATCAACTCTTATAAAACTCGTGGTCACCCCAAATTTAACTTGGCCAAACTGAAGCTTTTTATTTCTGTCTTGAATCTTTTCCCCCTTCAGTCTTCTGGTACTCAGTTAAATATGTCACAATTCACTCACTCATCCATTTCCTTAACAAGTCCTATAGCTCTAGCTTCAAAATTTTATCCTGAATTGCTCCATCTCTCACCACCTCCACTGCTACCACCCTAAGTCCAAGATGCCATAATAATTTCTTGGGTTAGATTTCTGGGATAACCTCCTATCTAGTTTCCTTGCTTTTATTCTGCTCTTATCCCCACCCTTGATTCTGTTCTTTTCAAAACAGTAGGAGTGATCTCAAAGCATAAATATGTACTCTTTGATTGCTTTCATCATGGTTAAGATAAAATTCAGATTCCTTATTATGGTCTTTAAGTGTCTACTTCTGGCTACTGGCTATTTCTCCCACCATTTTATCCCCCATTATCCCACTCCAGCTGCATTGGTTATATTTAAATTTAAAGATGCCAAGCTTGTTCTAGTCTCAAGGCCTTTGTATTCTGTCTGGAATACTCATCCCTGAGATCTTCATAGGGCTTGCTTTTTTACATCATTAATGTCCCAGTTGAATGTCAACTTCTAAGTAATCACCTTGTTTCAAATAATTCCGCTTAACACTCTCTATTCCTTTACATGGCTTCATTTTCCTTCATAGTGCTTATAGCTACCTAAAATTATGTTTTTAAATGTCTGCTTAGTTTCTATTTTTTTTTACTCCTTCACTAGAAAGTAAGTTCTACAAATGAAGGGGATCTTTTCCATCCCACTGTTGTATTTCCTGCACCTAGAACAATACCTGACAAACAGTGAGTACTGAGTAAATGAGTCTGAAAGATTTCAGGACATAGGTCAGGTGTCTGACCAAATCAGAATTAGTTGCTTGGATTGTCTTCTAATGCTGACCTGGGCTATATTAAACCAAATAGTCTTCTAAGAATGAAAGGTCCTAGTACACAATAATTGCTGTAATCTTTTCCATATCAGGGTGCTTGTTAGTAGTTACATGCAGATATTCTCAGTGATCTCTGCTCATCAGTTAATTTGCCTGTTTCTATCAATAGTTACTAGCTATTAGTTTCTCCTGCCCAGTCTCCACCTTACAAGAGTTTGCTTTTAAACCAGGAATTTTCTTTGCTTGCTTTGCCATCTCCTTGCTTGGCTTTTCTTTCTTTAACAAGCACAACAGCATGCTGCTGCATCTTCAAAGAGTAAATTAATTCCGTCCGCAAAAGGGTCAAGTGCTAGAAAGTGCATAGCCATGCAGTTTGCATGGCAGGATACAGAAGATATGATGCTAATAAGATTCTAAGATGAGAACAGCAGACTGTCTCTGGGGATTCAGATGAAGGGGTCTGTAAATTTTAAAAGAAATGGTCTCCGAAAACTAATGATGTCTGCTTTCCAATTCATTAATAATGTGGAGTGGGGAGATGGGAGTGAGATCCAGGCCATGCTTTGAAATATCAAAATGTAACGAGGAAGAAAACAGTAAGAGTGATCTCAATGGGGTCATAAAGCTGGGAGAAGGAGGCAAACTTTAAGAAGATGTGGTGGTGCTGTATGTAGGGGAGGGAATCAATCCACCCCATGTGTGTATATTTATGTGCATATAGTACCTTTATCTACATGCTAGTAGATAAAAAGTTCTTCTGCTAGGAAAAAAACCACTGCAACATTGATAAGGCTTTTGTAATTTTCATATTTAAGGTGACTCAGAGAGAATATTTCAAGTATTGTAAAAACATGTCTAAGCCGTCTGCCTTTCCATATTTACAAACCCTGCCCTTCACCTCTTTGCATTGCATACAAGGAACTGAGTAACAAGAACCTCAACCTTGTTTGTAGTTAATAGTGGAGGAAAAAAAACCCTCAGGCAAAGCCTAATGAACCAAGAGCAATTCTGAGCTCTCCTCTGTAATATCTGCCGCGGTAGTGTCTTTCCAAGGGCTGCCTGGACATATCGTGTGACCTTGCTGCTTTACATCATTAAAATTTCCCATTACTGGAATGGTGTTTGCATGGAGGGGCTGTTGTGCAGATATTATGGCTGAGTTTCTCCCTGCTGCATTCAGAGTTTGTGCTAATAGAAAATGCCTCTCCGCTTGAACAGTTCCCTCGAGCTGGGAGGTGTGCAGCAGCGGGAGAGGTTAGCTTTGGCTTTTATTTTGACAAAGCTATTACATTTTGCAGATTGAGGTTATGGTCTTTTCTCCTATCTTAGTATTTTATCTGCATGATATTTTCTGATCTCCCTTTTAAACCCCTATTAGTTACGATTGAGGCTCTGGGGTGGCAGCCTGCCTTGGAGCCGTGATATCGTCAGCTTTTCTTACAAGCCACTAAATAGACTGACTGATTCAGTAGTGTTCACTCATGTGGAACCTTTCCAAAGGGGCTGGCACAGAAAGGAGACCCTCGTGTGTGTGTGTGTGTGTGTGTGTGTGTGTGTGTGTGTGTGTGTACCTGCCTATAAGGGACCAACAATTTTAAAAGCAAAAATGCAGCCTCATTCTCCAGGGTCGTAAGTTCTGTTGGCCACATCTTCCTTATGTGCTTTCTTCTTCTGCAGGTGGCCCATTGTACCTGGAAGCTGTGGAAGTTGACAGTATTAGTGGCATTTCCAAACCTTCCACCCGTTTTACTACCCTCCTAAAAAGCTGCTATTCTGGCTCTTCTGTTCTAAACTTTGTTTCATCCATAGTCACACTGTCACATGTTCATGGTAACTCTAATTTTGGGCTTTTAGCTGCAAGTTTCACTGTAGTGAATGCTTTTGCCTAGAGGGAATTGGAAATATTTCAAAGTACTGGTTTTATAGCCATAACTCTTTAGAACCAATTGAAAAAGGGATTCCTTGGCCAGTCCTTCCAAGTCTAAATCAACCATAACTGACTGAGAGATTTTTGAATCCAAAGCTAGTGCTCCAATTTCTAAAGCAAGATAGTGTGACCCTTTATCTCCGTGGCTTCCCTATTTTAAGTAAGCACAGTGAAATCTTCCTGATAAACACTTCTGAAGCTGGGAGTGTCACATAGCCACAAGCCTCAAGCACTTTGCTTTGTCCACCTTCTCTTGAATGTGTGGGACGTGGCATTCTAGAGTGGGGAGTGTCACAGAGAGAGGGCTGTAGAGGTGAGGAATTTATTTCCCCAGGAAATCTCATTAGTGATGCAGCGCCTGTTTTTCATTGAGGTTTCTGCTCCCCGGCTTTGTTTTCGACTGAGTAACCGAGGCTGAAAGCCGTCTGGTGACTCACAAAAGGTCACACTGAGAGTCAGGGGCACCGACCAGAGCACTCTGCCTACCTGTGATTGATGTGTATTAAAGCTGTCTTGAGCTACTCATAAACACAGCAAGAATCCTGTTCTCTTTTCATCAGTGCTCTTGACCAAGACTTGATTTACTATTTTGAAATCAGCTGCTCCTTCAGTCCTCTACAATAGCTTCTTTAATAGCTTGTCATAACAGTTGATGACAATTTGGAAAAGCTCACATATTCAATATATTTTTTAAATTGACTTTGCACTATTCCAGGTACCAAGGCTTTATAAACAGTCTAATTGTTCCTTGAGTGTTTGCTGACCTAAAGGAAAGTGTTGATGAATCAGCTCCTCCTTTTCTACCTATAGGGTATTGAGATGTGTATTCAATATCGTAGCAAATCACTGCTGAAAATTGGTTCCATGTCCCTGAGGCTACTTACCTCAAAAGGTGAAACAGCAGAAGTACCTGCTAGAGAAGACTGGCCAGCTCTGCTATTTCTTGATGAGATTGCTTTAAAGTTTGTATTGAGAAGGGATTGAAATTGGATCTGAGTGTTGTAAGTGACAGTACAGTTCTTATTCTGGTAAAGAATAGTAAGCATCATCTATACCCATTGAGTGTGTTTGTCAGTTTGATACATATGGCCATATGATAATGAAGTTTAAGACTGATGTCAACATGACTGAGAGATTAGTTGTATAACCTTAGAAGGGAGTGCACACAATACATAAGACTTAACTGAAACACAGCAACAATTAAAGACTGATCTCTATTTCTGATCACTTTAATGGTTACATTTGATGGCCCAGGCAAGTTGAACTACTTATTCCCTGACCTCATAGCCACTTCACATCTGTGTCCTGAAATGCCTACTGGGATGATCTTCAGAATATCTAACAACCCATTTGGCAGGTACAACGACCATTCAGAATGAATTCACCAGTCAAACAAAATAGACACCAGGTGCCACCGTAGCAGAACATCCAACTGAACATTTGCTCTGCTCCTTAATCTTCTCCATATGTACAAATTCTGTCCTTTGAGGCTTGGCTTAAGTTTCTTTCATCAAGCCTCCTCGTTCTATACAGTTTTGTTTCTTGATTCCAAATTCCTACAATACTTACAGCTTATGTCTCCAAATTGTCCCTGTATCATGCACTATTTTCTCTTGTTATTCTACTTTTTAAATATTCCCCATAGCACAGTGTTATGTGCATATAGACATTTCAAAAATATTTTTAAACATAGAACGTTATGGTGAAAATACCCAGAGATGACGTTGAAAGTGCTACCTTTGGTGTAATGCTAATTTGAATTTCCTTTGTGGGCTTGAGCTTGGTATCCAAGTAGCCCTTTTTCTTTTAGAGAAGCCACCTGAAAAAAGCTGCATTTCAGCAAAGAACTATAGCATCAAGACACTGTCACCAGTGCCTTTTCCAGAAAAGTTTTCTTTTCTCGTACACACTACCTGTTTTCCAGATAGTGCAACACTTTGCTCCATTCTCTATAATTTGGAGTAGAATTGTGATCTGCTATAGCAAGGAAAAAGCTCAGTTTTCACCAGAACCTATGGAGAGTTGTGTATGATATAGTTGATCCTATATGTACAAGGTCATAGTTTTAGATTTGAGCAGCATATATAATTTCTCTTCAGAACAGAAAAAACCTACATACACAGATAAATTTATAGAAAGTACCCATGTATTTGACTTTTTGTTGAAAGTTTAGTTTATTTGGAACCAGGAAAATATTTTTCTCCCACAGAAATGATATCAAGAGAGTCAAGGTTTCCAGCTAGCCCTACAGCAAAAAAAGAGGCCTGCACTCTGCCAAGAGGGTTTTAGGAAAGAAAGGCAGAGATGAATTCTCTGAGAAAAACTATGAGAGCGGCCCCTCCAAGGCAGTGGGAGTCATCCCCAAGTGATGGCTAATGTATTTTTTTTTTTTTTTTTGGTAAAGCTAGAGTAGGGTGTAAGGGGTCTTGTAAAGCAAGTGTAAATAAGAGAGGAATTGCCAGTTGCTTCCTGAAACAACTAGGATAAGCATGTAGAATAGTAAAATGAATATCAGAACAGAATTAGGAGAGATTGTTATAGTTCTGGCTCTGCTATAAACTCTCTGGTTGACCTTGATCATGTCACTGCACCTCTTTGGGCCTATTTTCTCATCTATGAATGAAGGGCTTCACTATACAACATTTCTTTTATCTAAAGAAAACCATGACAATCATCTTTTAATAATGTCATCTCTACCCAAATCCCTACTCTGTTCTTTTCATGGTACCTCTGTATCTTCTTGCTTTTATTTCATTCTGCTGAATACAGCCACTCCTTCCACTCCATCAACTTCCTCCTACATTCCCTTCTCCATAGCCTAACAATAATGAACAGAGAGGAGAAAAAATGCTTGAGTACCCTACTGGTAATCATAGACTATATTCTATTTACTATAAATATGTCCATATTTATTCTCTGTCTTAATCTGAAAGCCCCTTGAGAATAAAGACTATGCCTTCTTTTGTTTATTTCTATATTTTAAACACCTGATGGATTTGGAAAATATTTAATGAAGATAGTTATGTTGACATGTTGAATTAAAAGTAGTACCCCTCAGGGCGCCTGGGTGGCTCAGTTGGTTAAGCGTCTGCCTTCGGCTTAGGTCATGATCCCAGGGTCCTGGGATCGATCCTCGCATGGGGCTCCCTGCTCAGCGAGAGGCCTGCTTCCCCCTCTCCCACTCCCCCTGCTTGTGTTCCCTCTCTTGCTGTGTCTCTCTTTATCAAATAAATAAATAAATAAATAAATAAAGTAGTACCCCTCCACAATTTTTCCTAAAGTGTATTTGCAAAGCAAAAGGAATGATGCACTGCTAAAATCATTTAGACCAATGAGGCACTTGGGAAAAACAGCTGGGATTTCAGCATAAGGGAGGGGGAGAAAAACAAAAATAAGCTACTTGGCTTATTCACATTTGATTTCTGTGTGGCATTCTCCCAGATGAAAAACCTGGCTTACCAGCTGGGGTACCTCAACTAGAATTTTGATTCACCTCCAAAATGTTTTACCTGCGGATTACACAGAGACATGAGGAAGCTGTTGGGGGGGGATGAGGAAGTTGTGGAAATATTTGATACCTTGATTCTGATGGCAGCTATACAATTGTATTTTTTGCTAAAATTCATAGAACTGTACACCAGAAAAAGAGTGAATCTTACTGAATGTAAGTTATGCTATTTAAAACCTGACTTCAAGTAAAAAGATTATAAAAGATACCTACATCTATGCTAGAAAAAAGATAAGTGGCTTGTAGTCATTTTCATTCAATTATTTTAAACTTATAAGAGCAAACTACAAGAAAATATAAGAGATAATATTTTTTAAATTAAACTAATTGACTCAGAAAGAAATATCTTTTTTTTATTCTTTTCGTATTTCTGAATGCACAGCAGAATAGTGCTACATGTGCATACAATTGTCATTAATTCCACTAGTTCCAGTAGAAACAAACCTAGTTGTAGTTGGTACAAACCAATGCTAATTGCTTTTATGACACTGCCAGTTAAAGCCACCTGTGACTATTAATTTAGTTTGAATTATATATGATTTCATAGTGAATTGAGAAGCCACTCAGTTGTATGACAGTGTGTATGTGTGATTATCTCCCCCTTACAGAATTATAGGTAGATTATCCTCCCTTACAGAAATATTATTGCTTCAAATTGGCTGCTCAGACATTCTGTCACCGCTTATTTGAGTCTGATTCTTGTAGCTCAAGTTTTGGTATTTTTGTGAGATAAGAGTGCTAGTAGCATCCCCTAATATTTGGATGAATATTTTCAAAGTTCATTTTTTTTCCATATAAGCTTCCATAAGGATTATATAACAACTTCCAAGCTTGTGCATTCATGGCTAATTGATGTTCTTAGCTGCTGTACCATTGGAGGTGGGAAGAGTTGCAAGTAATATGCTAAAAACCTGTTTACCATATCTATTCTCTTCTTCCACAGTAATAGGGTTATAGCCACCAACACAGTAGTCACATTTCCCAGCCTCCCTCACAGATAGTTTTGACTAAATGAGTAAGTTCTCTCCAGAGTATGTGACGGGGCATGATGTATATACCACTTCTAGGCTGGTGCCTACAATCAGGTGTGCCTCCTCCATGCTGTCTCTTTCCTTCTACTAGTTGGAGGAAAAGAAAGTTGGTGTGTGTTTCTTTGCTTTTGTGAGCAGTTAAAAAAAAAAAAAATCCCACTATGCCCCATAAAAGTCTTCCTCTTAAATGTGGAAGACATGGCTATACCTAGTTCCAAGAATATCTGGGAAATGGGCTATCTAGCTATTTTAGCCTCTATAATTAGATGTGAATAAAGGATAAGAAAGTAAGAATGGGTAGCCAATAAACAATGTCTATTATAATGATGCAATGCAAGAATTTAGAAGGAAAAAACACATAAACCCAATTTGGATGGAGAACATTTAAAACAGAAAATAATGAAGTAAGCCAAAACCCTGATAGGACCACTTAATAAAACCATTAAATAGTTCTTTAAAAGTCCAGCATAATTGTGAAATCTCTAACAATTCTGATCAAGAAAAAAAAGAGGAGACATAAATACAGATGCAGAAATTTATTTAAGTATAAAAGAAACCTATGTATGGATTAATGCTAACAAATTTAGAAATCTAAATTAACAGGTTATTTTTTTTTAAAGAGTTTATTTATTTATTCATGAGAGACAGAGAGAGGGAGAGAGAGGCAGAGGGAGAAGCAGGCTCCCAAGGAGCAGAGAGCCCGATGCGGGACTCCATCCCAGGACCCTGGGATCATGACCTGAGCCGAAGGCAGACGCTTAACCATCTGAGCCACCCAGGCGCCCAACAGGTTATGTTTTCTAGAAAATATATATCACAAAAATTGACTCAACAAGAGAGAGAAAAGTATCATAGAAGAAATTTAACAATAGAATAAGCCAATTTAATCTATAAACATATGATTAAATCCTAAATAAATCAAACTCTGCACTGTTGTTTTTTTTTTAATTTTTTTTTTTTTAAGATTTTATTTATTTGCAAGAGAGAATGAGAGACAGAGAGCATGAGAGGGAGGAGGGTCAGAGGGAGAAGCGGGCTCCCTGCTCAGCAGGGAGCCCGATGTGGGACTCGATCCCGGGACTCCAGGATCATGACCTGAGCCGAAGGCAGTCGCCCAACCAACTGAGCCACCCAGGCGCCCCCAAACTCTGCACTGTTTTAAAAGAAAATATGTTTCTAACAGATATAAGATTCACGTTATTGATTGATTAATTTCTAGAATGCAAGGATAGTTTAACATTAGAAAACCTATCAAAATTTATTATCAAAGTAGAAAACCCATATAATCATCTCAAAAGATGCCAAAAAACCTTTTAACACTTATTTCTAATTAAAAGCAATGCTAAAAAATCCTTTAGTAAGTTAAGAAAAAGGAAAAACAAACATCTTAATCTAATAAAGGTATACATCAGAAATCTACAATAAATATTATAATTAAAGCATTTGGCAGAGATGGCTAGCTGTACCCTATTACCAGTTCCCCTCTTTTCCCTAAGTAATATATATCTTGATTTTTAGCCAGGCTCATAGTTGCCTGGAATAAAAACTACATTTCTCAGTTTCTCTGGCCAGTAGGGGTAGCTGAGATTGGCTAAATCTGACTAATAAAATATAAACAGAAGTATCATGAGCAACTTCAGAGAACTGTCCTTGTCAACAAGGATGAATTTCAAAAGCACACAATATCAAGTTACAAAAGGCTACACATTTTATACCGACTATGTAAGTGCTAAGAACACAGATAATAAATATAACTTAGAAGTGCACAGAAAAATCAGAAAAATATTTAAAATGTGCATAAGAGTGAAACCCACCAATATCAGAGCGAATGGGAAGGGAGGGGATGGTGTTTTCAGCTGTATTTGTGATAGTTTATTTTCTTAAAATTAATTTTTAAAAACAAAATAGTTCTGAATCAAATATAGCAAACAGTTAACAGCTACTAAACGTGGGTGAAATTAAATGACCCTACTATTAAATTAAGTTCATATTAATTTATGTGCTTTCCTATTTTAAATTATGCATGAAATATTGCATAATTTAAAAAATTTTAGTTGTATAAAATAAAGACTTGAAACAAAAGGAAGTCAAAATTCACAGCAGGGGTGAATGTATAAAGAGGGGAAGAGAAATCCCAGCCAGATTGCTTTGTTCTCAGATTCCAGGATGATTGAACATATATGAGCCTTAGGGCTTGGCCTAATTGCCTCCTCCCTGAGTAAATAAATGTCCCAAAGCAAAGGCTAAAGGTAATCTCTTTGATTTGTCATATCCCAGAGATTTTTCTGATGAGGGAATCAATTCAGATCCTCTATTCCTAGCAATAGATTATTAAATGACTGCAATCAGAGTAAAACTACCCTTGTATCTTTATTTACTACAGGGTTTTGTGCGGTTTCGCCCCAGAATTTATCTAATAAAGTTAAATCAGGATAGTAAAGAATAAAAGTTAATACACCCTATTTATAAATAGGAACACAAAGCACAAAATGCCAAGGGAACAAACCTAACAAAAATATACAAGATCTACATGGACCAGAACGGTAAAAATTTACTGAAAATTATGAAAGGAAATCTAAGTAAGTGGAAGATATTATATTTTCTAGATGAAAACACTTAATATTTTACAGATATTCTCTTTGAATTAATCTATAAAATTAAATAATATAGCAATAAAAGCTGATTCTCAGATTCATCTGTAATGGAATCTCCAGGAATATTTTGTAAAGACAGGCGATCCATATCAGGTATCTAAATACATTATGAAGCTTAAATAATTGAAACAGTGTGGTATTGACAGGAAAATACAATAATAGAGCAGAATAGAGGGTATAGAAACATTAACATATTTGAAATTCTAACATATTAATGCTAGATTCCAAATTAGAAACGGTAAAAATAATATATATGCATATATTACATATATTATTATACCTTAACTATCACATTCACAAATATAAATCTCAAATGGATTAAATAATGAAACATAATAAACAACAAATTTATTAAACTATCAGAAGAGAATATAAGAAAATATTTCTCTATTTTTAAGCTAAAAATCATACCCAGAAGTCATAAATAAAATGTACAGTTTGGATTTCATAAAAATTGAGACAAACTGGGAGAAAGTATTTGTAACACATATAATTGAAAAAGGATTAATAATCAGAATATATAGATTCTAAAAATCAGTAAGAAAAATCCAATCAAAAATGAGAAAAAGATATGAAAAGACAAGTGTAGAATGATCACTAAAATGGCCAATGTTCATGTGAAAATGTTCATCTAATTAGTAATCAATCAGAATAAATTTGAAAAAAGGGAGTGAATTTGCAAGCAGACTTGCTAACACTTCAAAGATGAATAATTCTTGGTAATAACCTGAGGAGATGTACACTCCCATATACCCATTATCTCTCTCCTACTTTCCCCTTGCTCACTTCAGTCCTGCCACAATTCAGGCCTCTTTGTTTTTCCTACTAGTACTCACTATCCGTCCATCTCAGATACTTTCACTTCCCTCTACCTCAAATCCTCTTTTCTCAGATGTCTGGGTAGCTCGTTCCAGGACTTCCTTCAGGTGTTTCTCAGAGATTACCTTTTTAGCAAGGCACCTAATTTAAATATGCAACCTGCCCCTATCAATCCTGATACCTCTTGATCTCCTTTATTTTCCTCCACATGTTAGATAGATGGAAGGGAAGAGGAAGATAGGTAGGTAAGTAGGTAGGTAAATAGCCACCGTTTAAGCCTTTTTTGAATGAAGAGAAAAATATGCCACTGGAGAAAATGTAAATTGGTAGATTTTTAGGACATTTTGCATTTAATTAAATACTAACCTAAAATGTGGTTATTCTCTGACCCAGCAATTCCACATCTAGGTATCTGTTCTTCATAAATACATTTGTGCATAAAAAGGCATGTTCAAGGATGAGCAAGTATGCTCAGTCCAACATTGTTTTTATTTTTTATTTATTTATTTATTTATTTATTATTCTTATGTTAATCCCCATACATTACATCATTAGTTTTAGATGAAGTGTTCCATGATTCATTGTTTGTGCATAACACCCAGTGCTCCATGCAGAATGTGCCCTCCTCAATACCCACCACCAGGCTAACCCATCCTCCCACCCCCCTCCCCTCTAGAACCCTCAGTTTGTTTTTCAGAGTCCATCGTCTCTCATGGTTCGTCTACCCCTCCGATTTCCCCCGCTTCATTCTTCCCCTCCAACATTGTTTTTAATAATAAAAATGAAACAACATAAATGTCCACCAGTTGGGGAGAGGTTAAATAAAATATGGTATGTATATGCAACACAATATGATGTTAAGTGGAAAAGCGAGCAAATCACTGAAAAAATATCTAAAATATAATCTTATTTATGGAAAAATAACCCGCTGTGTGTGGAGGTATAGATAAACACATGCAAACATATAAATGTGTACAAATGCAAATTTAATATAGGAAGGATACACATCAAATTGTTAATTTATTCTGTCTGTGGAGAGGAGGACTTTGGGTGTGTGAGAGCAGATACAGGAGTATATTCTATATATTTCCATACTATTTAAGTCTTTTACAATAAGAATATATTCATGCATTACATTTTTAATTAAAAAATAGAATGTCTTCAAGGTTATCCTCTTCCAATGTCAGTCTCACTCATTTGTATCTTGAAATGCTCTCTTGGGTGGCAGTGAATGAGATGAAGTAATGGCCAGTGTACTGGGAATTGCATTTAGAAGAGCATTGTGCTGAGGAACATTAGTCAGCCACGTGTGCCCCAATAAAAAAAAAAAAGGTTGAGAACCATGTTCATGCCCCATTGTTATATTTCCTCCAGCAACATCTAGAAACAAAAGAAACCTCATGTTGCCTTTACTGTGGTCACACTGTGTCAAAAGTGCAGGAGGGAGATTTTATTGCAGTTTAGACACATTTCATACCTACAGAATAGCTCTTTGTGCTATATTCTGAGTAATTTTAAATAAATAAATGCTTCCCTGCTAACATCAAATACAGTGAAATAAATTGCAGGGCTCAGGGTGTGTAAATGAGTGTACTGGCAGTCTCTTCTTTTAACTCTCTTGTGTGAATCAGAAAACAGGTTATATAGCACTCTGACCTCACCTTTGCAGTATTTAAAAACTTTTCCTTATGTGCATTCATTCTCAGTTGTTGTATTGGTTCTTTCCAATGTATACACAAGCACGTTTATGCTAACAATGTGAGAATACACACACATGCATGTGCACATACACACTTACCCACACAGCCAGAACTGTCTGTCTCAATCCCAGGCTTTTTTTCTGGATAAGCATTGCTTGACCTTGCGTCTTTTAGCCATCAACATCCTTTTAATGACAACCCAGGGTTACAACTCACTGACCCATGGGCCAGTGACAACCTTCTGGTGCAGCTCTGTTTAAATCAGATCCTCTTCTTTTCCTCCTTTTCTCCTTGATTTGACAGGATAGAATTGAGTTGATAGGATAGGAGAAGGAGGAAAGTGATTTCCATTCAGATATATCAATAATGATAGAAATAACAAAATAATAATAATGATGACTAATATTATTAAGCACTTGCTATTTGCCAAGCACTATTTTAGGCACTTTATGGCTCTCATTTAATCTTCATGACAACTCTTACAATCCAGATACTATCATTACTATTACTATATCCATTTTACAGATGAGGAAAATAAGGTGTACAGACATTAAATAGCCAGTTAAGTAGACCTATATCTCTATCTCTAAACATACTGGGCTATTTTTCAATAAATAAGATTATATTTTAGATATTTTTTGGTGTCTTGATTTTTTCCACTTAACATCACAACCCTGGAGTATCTTTTCCTAAGGGTGCACACAGACCCATCTTGTTCTTTGCAGCAGCTGCTTGGCATTGTGTTGTATAAGTATATTATGTTTTATTTAGCCTCTGGTCACATCCCTCTACTACCAACTTCCCCATGGAACTAGGCTTAACAAGCCTGGGGTGTATCTTTCCATGCCTTTCTCCGTATTCATACCAACATAAAGGTATAAATACACCTAACATAGGGGTGTTCTGTGTGTGTGTGTGTCTGTTTGTAGTGGCTACATTTACCAGAATTCCTTTCCTTAGAATTCCCTTCCTTATGTGGTTGTAGGCTAAGAGGGGCCATGGGAAAATTTGCATATTTGGAAGGCAAAAATGAAGCTGCAGGAATAATTAAATTGAGGAGATTAGTATAGGATCAGATGTTATGGCAGCTTATACACACTTTTATGGGTCTGCCGGTTCACCTTGTTGTCATCAGGTGGCAGCTCTGCCACGGATTCTCCAGCTCCCACAGAGGATCTCCTCCATGTTCTCCTACTCCTGGGTCAGCTGCATTTTCCACTCCATGACCAAGGGCATCAGCTTCTGCAAGTCACCCACGTCATCGAAGTTGGAGGTTTGGAGGAAATAAAAGAGTCTCTTGGGTTCCAGTGTGTCCTCCTAGTCCCCAATTTACCCTTGGAATTGCATGGCACTTCATGTTCTTTCCTTTCCAGCTGCCTGCCCTGAAGACTTCAGGCCCAACACTGGACACAGAAGCAACAGCTTTGACCTTGCATCAAATTATAGTCAAATACCTATAATAAATTCCTTCTTGTATATGTCTCCCAGAAGTTTTGCTTCTCTGATTAAACCCTGATAAATACAGTACATCTGTTTGTTTTTTTCTAAACAGAATTAAATTATACATGTTAATTTTCAACTTGGTTTCTTCACTGACATATCATACATATTCTTACAGGTCAGTACATCTCTCTCTCCTATCCATTTCTCCATATATATTTGCACACAGTCACATGAAAATATAATTATTTAGGCATGGTATAAATCATACATTCTAAGTTAGCTTAGTGATTTATTTTTCTTTTTTTCTCTTTCTTCTCCCCAACTCCTGCCTTTTGTGCCACATTCACCCTACAGATAACTTGCATTAACAACCTATGTATCCCTCTGACTCTTTTCATGCTCATAGATCACTCTATGAACAAACACTGTTGTTTAAGTAAAGTATAATTTACCCCACCAAATTGAGCTACAATGTTTTCCTATATTAAGTTCTCATATATATAATGATCTATTTCTGGATTTTTCTATTCTGTCCACTGACCTATTTGTTCTTATGCTGATACCATATTGATTTCTTACGAAAGCTGTGTATGTTCTTATATATAGTAAAGAACTCCCACCACATACACTTCTTTTTCATATCTTTGTAGATTATTCTAGGATATTTGTTCTTACCTAAGAATTTTTAAATAATAATAAAGATCACTTTTGTTAAATTCTGTTAGGATCCTAATTAGATTAATTTAGATTAATTTGGGAGAATTACCATTTTATCATCTTTGGTTTTTCCACCCAAGAACATGAAAGGCCTTCCTAATTGTTTAGATTTTGTTCTATTGTCCTTCAGTAAGACTTTATTATTGTCTTCAGATAATGCTGTGCCTCTGTAATTTTATTCCTAGTTATTTTATAGTTTTTGTCACCATTGTGAAAAAACACTACTATTTTTCCATTTTTATTTCTAGGTCCATATTGCTAAAATACATCTATTTTTAGCATTTATCTATATCCACACCCATAACAGATTATTAATTCTATCAGTCAGAATTGTCAGAGAAGCAAAACAACTGGTATGAAATGAGGTTTAATTATAGGAACAAGGCCTTACATAACAGTGAGAGCTGTTAGGAAGTAAAGACCCACAAGGGGAAGTTGGAAGATCAGAGAAGAGTCACTACCCAACCTTCTTAACTGTGTGTTCCTGAAAATCTGGAAAGCTACACATTCAGGTGCAAGAGAGGGAACATTAAAGGAAATTGGTAGGAAAGTTTCTGGAAAGCTGACACCTCTGCACAGCTCCCACTTCCGAGGTCTTTAGTCAAGCTTCTGGTGGAGGGCCTGGGCCTACTTTGGATCAGCAGATCTGCCAGGCAGGAAGTAGAATTGGATGTGGAGGAGGGAAAAATAATGACAAACTGGAATTCACTAGGCAACCCTGTGTCTGTCCTTCATCATCTCTGACTCAGAAGATCTTCAGAGATAGTGGTTACTGCTCTATGTTCACCTCTCAAGTCTCATGTGAGTTTCACTTTTTGGCCAACTCTTGCACAAAATCACAGGGAAGAAGGGCTTTTGAAAAACAGTTCTCTTTGTAATTAACATTCGAACAATTCAGCACACCTGTCTTAGTGGTGTCTTTTCCAATGCCTATTCATATTATTTACTTTTCCTGGCTCATTTCAGTCACTAGAATCTCTAAGACAGTGGTAAAATAATAATTACTATCAGTGGATCTTCCTAAATAGTTACTGATTTTAAATGAATTGATTTTAGAGTTTTGTTACTTAGAATGACATTTTCTATTGGTTTCCTGAAAATCGCCTTTATTTTATTTTATTTTATTTTATTTTTTTTAAGATTTTATTTATTTATTTGAGACAGAGAGAATGAGAGAGAGAGAGAGAGCACATGAGAGGGGGGAGGGTCAGAGGGAGAAGCAGGCTCTCTGCCGAGCAGGGAGCCTGATGTGGGACTCGATCCCAGGACTCCAGGATCATGACCTGAGCCGAAGGCAGTCGCTTAACCAACTGAGCCACCCAGGCGCCCCGCCTTTATTTTATTTAAGTAGATTCCTTCCACTTATTACTTACTAGGGCGGACTTCTGAACTGTATTAAATGCCTTTTCAACATGTACTGATGTCATAATTTTGTTTTTCTTATTGAATTTGGTGATGTAATCAATTGTGTTGATAGATTTCCTAATATTGAAATACTCTTTTATTCCTAGAATAAACCCTACTTGGTACTACCACATTATTATCATGAAACATTGCTGAATTCTATTTGTTACTACCTCATAACTTTTGCATATAGTCATAAATGAGACTATCTTTATATTCATCTGTGTGAATCACAGAGTATTTTTCTGGGACACTTCACAATGAAGACTCAATAATTTGAATAGATCATTCAGGGTATTAGAGGTGACCAGCAAAATAGAAAAAGAAGAAGATATTCTATGTTTACTCTCATGGCAGCTTTCTCATTGGTTGACCTCTGGGTCCTGAGATAAATTACTTACTGCACAACTGATCTGCAATCTCTCATGTCTTTCTCTTCAGCATGTTTATTATTTCATTAGAAGTCATTAATGGAAAAGACCATCTGCTATGATGTTTTCATATAACAGATTTAGTCATTCATTTGTGCTGAGAAGATAGAGGAAGGTATTCAATACAAAATGCTCTTCTATTTTCTCTGAATTCAGTAGGAAATAAGCATTATTTTTCTGGTCATCCCCTCAACAAAATGTTAAAAACATAACTTAGATTCCATAAAGACCTCACTAGGAATCCAAGTTTTTTATAATGTCAACCACAGTAATTTAAATAAATTTGTATGCAATTCATTCCATGAACTTGGTACTCCCATTCAATAAAAAATCCACTTTACACATCCTCAAAATATATAGATTTCCTACTTGAATTACTAAAAGAAAGCAGGGATCTATGTACATTTATAACTTGTACAGACTGTTTGCTATGAGGGAAAGGGTAAATATTGTCTTAGTTTTTACTTGCCTTTGTAGGGGACAAGTAGATATAACCTTATTGGGCTAAGGCCCGACTTGTGTTGGAAGGGCTCAGAAACAGAGCAAGGACATTTAGGGGTCAAAGAATCCATAAAGACAAATTGGTTTGTGCCTGCCTCAAGCTGTGGTGTTAATATTAGTAGACAGGATGCTGTAGAAATGTGAGGAAGAAAACGATAAAAGTGATATTTAAATTGCTGCGAAGCTTGAATCTGAGCCCTTTTCCATTATTCCAGAATCATTACCAATATGAGGGAAGCAGAGAGACCCAAGCCCAATGAAAAGCTGTAGGAAGCTACGGAACACATGAAAATCCCAGCTGGTGAATAAAATCTATCACACTGGCAAAACAGTGTGAGTGAAAATCTTTTAAACATGCACCAGCTGCAGGGACTGAATGTGGGCTGAATGTTGAGAAATACAAGATTAAGTTGGTGCTGGGGAGAACTGGGGGGTCACTCAAATTCACCTCTCTAAGAAAAGCCTGTCTACGCTATATTGAGTCACAGACCATTAGGGTGATAAGATAAGCTCTTCTGCTCAAGACACATCTTTTCTATAATGTATATATCAAAAAACATGACAGAGACATTATGGCTCAGCTCCCTGAATCGAGTCATCTCTAAAATGAAGATTAGATATTAAATAGTTCTATTGCTTTATTATTAAAGCTATAACAAATCTAAGTGCTAAATTCTTTTAAATATATTGTCCTTCATGGCAAACTGACAATACCATAACGATAATAACTGAGAAAGAATATTTATTAAACAAATATTTATTGACCACCTACTATGTGCAAAACTACAAAGATAAATCAGACATGGTCCTAGACTTCCAGGAGTAAAAGTTCATGTTCTAGTGAAAGAAACAGACATACATAAATAACTTTAACATTAAGTTTTTTGTAGCAAGAATAATAATAGAGGAGTAGAATTCTATAAGGGTGCTGGGGGGTGGGGGGATGTGAGGAAAAATGAATAAAGATGATAGTTAGGAAAATACAGTTAATATAACATTCCAGTGTGGTCTAGGAATTCTTGTCCTGACTGCATCACTAACAAGTTGCATGACCCTCAGCAGGTCTCTGGGCTTTTGTTTTCTCATCTGCAAAATAAAAGGGTTATTCTATAATGATCTCTCAGGTATCCCCTGCAGAACAAAGTCTCTACCTCATACCTCACTTTATATAATGAGTATTATTCTTATAATTCTAGATTAATGCAAATTTTGTAAATTTAACTTTCAATTTTATTCTAATAATGACTTAAATTATAATTTCATATTTACTTAATCTTCTATTGACAATGGCCCCTAATATGTTAGTTTTGGTGTAACCTGTTATATAGTTAATATTCTATATAAACAAATTCAAATGTACTGGCAATTTAAAGAAAGTCTGCTGACCCTTTTTTATAATACATGGATTGTTTTGTAATTTTTATGATGAAATCTATATGTTGTATCAGGTTTACCCAGAAGAGTTTAAAAATTAAGATACACAAAGCAATGTGAAGGAAAATCATTTTGAAATAAGAATCATGTAACCAAGAAAATAAAAATTAACATGAGTGGGCAAAATAGGGTCCTTCTTTTCAGATGTTGAAAGACAGAGATTTTTATTACCCAAAACCCTCTGTGAAATAATTTTTCAAGGACATACAGCAGCTAAACAAAAGGAATATAAGAATGAGGAAAACGTGGAATACAAGAGCAAAAAAGTATTCAGACTCAACCACAAGTGTAATTTATTTCTTTGTTCACAAGAAATTAACCAATCTTTTGGCAGAGTGGGAGATCTTTTTAAACACTTCTCTCAGAAATCTATAGCTAACATAGACAAAAACAAGTAAAAATACAGAGGTTTGAATAAACCTGATACAATAGAATTCTCAAGATGACAGCTTTGTGGCAATTAGTCCAGATTGGAGCAAGAAGGCCAGAGGGTTCCAGAAGAAATGGAACAGATCGGGCAATTGACATATTTGACCTATTTGGGAGGAAAATTACAGCTCTGCCCAAGTTTGAGAGCAGATTGTTATTGAAAACTATGCAGAGGAAAAATCATGAGATTACTGACTCCCGGGAAAACAAAAAGTTGTAGAAATATAATCATACTATACTATATGACTCAGCTGTGAATAAATATTCCATAGTCATATTAATGTGTCACTGAATAATGTTTTAGTAAGAAATTGTTTCATAATCATATTGGGAGGATGGATGAAAGGGATGTATATGTACAAGGAAGTCTGTGCACAGGCATAGCATGTAGGAAAAGTGTAAGAGAGCTAAATCCTCATTTTCCATTTTACAGATCACCAGGTCATGCCTAAACAGAAAAATGTTGATCTTGCAAATACCAGCATATGTTATTTGGAAATATGAAGACAAATACCACAGAAAACAGCTAAAATTTGAAAGTAGTTAACTCTGAAGAGTGCAACTTGGAGTTAAGGAGAGATGGAATGGGGAGAGGGCTGCTGCTTTCTATTATAATTTATAGAATACTTTGACTTTTTAAAAAGCTACTTAAAAATGTTGATGAGAACAAAATTTAAATAAATATTCAAAAATCACATTGAATCTGGAAAAGCAGTTGACTAGTGACACCTAATCATCATGGAAATGATGTGTAATCAAATTAACTCAAGATCAATGATATACAAAGGACTCAGCACACAAAAATATAGTGAGGAGATATAGAGCCCAGAGCAGCAGCTTTTGTCTTACTTGACATGCCCAGGATTTTCTTCTGTTACAACAAATATTTTGTCTATGGCAATACCACCTTGAACACACCCAATCTCGTCTGTTAGGACAAATATTTTTAAAACATATTCTTTTCGTGAATTAAATATTGTATAATTTGTCAGTGAAATGCTATTGCCAATTTATATATTTTGGTTGTCATTTTAACTTTCCTAAGTGTTAAATTCTTATAATATGAAAATAATGATTTTACCTTTCTCATAAGGTTGTATTAAAGATTAAGATGATAAATGTGCAATCTATTACTCTTCTTGACACTGAGAGAGGGCTTGATGAATATTAGCTATTATCATTTTAATAATAATACAGCATTGAAATTATTAAACATTGTTTTCAATATAAAATGTATTTTTATATTTTCAACAAACAAAAATAATTTTTGAATTTACATCGGGTTACTTTGGACAATGTCTGCAACTGTTTGTTGACTTCGTTTGCAGTTATTAATATTAACTAGTATAATTCAGTAACTATGAGTGATGTTGACACCAAAGTAGTAATTTGAGGTGTTTTTAATGTTAGGTATTGATCTAATCATACGACTAACATTGATAATAATCTATCATCATGAGTGCTAAATGAGTATTTTAACCTATACTTAATTATGGACAAATAATTTCTGCTTCCCTTTTGTATATGAGGCTTTTTCTTTATGCTTTCTAGGTTCTAGAAAGGAGGCAAAGATTTCAAAGCCATAGATACTCACAATGGCAATCCTAAAGGATTTGGAAGCTCTGCATCACCCAAAGGAAAAGCACCAGTGAGAGTCAGGATGCAATTCCAGACAAGTGCCACTCCTTATTCAAAATGTGTCAAAGTCAGGTGTGGATGATGTGTCCAGATCTGTGCCAGCAACTGTGAAGACAGGAAGACTGGAAGGAAAAAACACGACAGTTTTGTGAGTACTAAGTGTTGTCACATAAGCCATAACATTTAATCCTGATAATAACCCTGTGAGGCATGGTTTGTTAGGTCCATTAAATGGTAGAACTATGGGTCAAATCGCAGTTCAAGGTGATATTGTACTGCCTCTCATAACACCATATGTACGGCCTGTCATAATAGACATACCAGTAAGTGCCTTCCTGGAGGGTATTGTTGCTATGACCTATTCTCTTAGGCCTGTCTGATTTTCATCTATGTACATGTTATTTCCCACCAAAATAAACACAATTTACAAAGAACTGAGCCTAGATGATTTTGCTCAGTTACTCTATATCAGGGTCAGCAGATTTTTTCTATAAAGGGGTAGACAGTCAATATTTTAAGCTTGAGGACCATACAATCTCTGTTGCCACTACTCATTTCTGACAGGTTAGATCAAAACAAAGCATTACATAGGCAAGGTGTAAATGAATGGATGGGCATGACCATGTCCCAGTAAAACTTTATTTACAAAAACTCACAGCCAGAAATGGCTCACAGGGTGTAGTTTGGCCAATCCTTGGTCTATACCAAAGATAGTCATTTATGACATAACTCAGTCTAGGTAGTTTCAGAGTGTTCTATCTCCTGTAATTCTCAGAATCTCCTTAATTTCATATCCAGTGTGGATTCCCCAGTGTCCCTCACTATGGAAAGCCCCATGTTTTTTTTAAAATTCAGCCTTAGAGAGAAGAGTATAAGACAGGGATCCAAGCCTGTGCTCATCACAGTGAAATTTGTGTCATTAGAAGAATATTTATAAAAAGACTTAGAGTAGTCAGAGTTGGTGTCCCACTGCCTGTATCAGAGCTGGCCCCATGGTAGGAAATCTCATACAGAGGGTGGGCTCTCATTTCAGAGGATAAGAACCTGGCCTCCCATGGAGGTCTTGGTTGGAACTATTGATTACATAGTAGAAAAGGTGAGATTGACAGCACTTGAGCCACCAGTAACTAAATTCTGTGCAAGAAATTTTGCATCGGGGCGCCTGGGTGGCTCAGTTGTTAAGCGTCTGCCTTTGGCTCAGGTCATGATCTCAGGGTCCTGGTTTCAAGCCCCGCATCGGGCTCCTGCTTAGCAGGAAGCCTGCTTCTCCCTCTTCCACTCCCCCTGCTTGTGTTCCCTCTCTCGCTGTGTCTCTCTCTGTCAAATAAATAAAATCTTAAAAAAAAAAAAAAAGAAATTTTGCACCAGTCAACTACTGATATACTCTACCACACTAGCATGTGTCTTGGTTTTAAACCCCCCACAACTCTACCAAAATAATCAAACTGGCCTGATTTTTCCATTCTTCCTTCTTTTCTAGCATTTTTTGTTTTATATGTATGTGTAGCTGCTTTAGAGATATTCTGCTGTGTTTCTGGACTTGGCTTGATCAGAGGGGAGCAGACAGGTTGTAGAAGGAATCTTAATAATCGGTCAAAACAGAGCATTTAAATACTGTTCATGTTGTTTTCTTTCCTTCCCATGGAACACAGATAGCCAGAAAGACAAGTAGGAGAGGCCCCTTGGTATTTTCCCCTTATTTGTGTGATCCTAAGGGTTTTGATGAACTAGCCCTTGCAAGTTATGTTGAAGCTGTTCAAGCCAGCTTCAGCTGGATGTGACTTGTTTAATGATTTGGCAAGGATCCAAGGCATCAGAAATCAAAACAAAACAAAAAAGCAAACGAAAACTCAGATCAGATCAGCATACATCATAACAGTATAATCATTCAGCATCTTATCTGGTTACTTATTATAGGTTGTGCAGTGATAGAAATGGAAATAATTTACTCTGGCCACTCTGTGTTACTGTTAAATCATTTATGTGCTGTGAAAAGAATTCAAACTGTTGAGATTCAAAGATCCCCTAAGTGCATTCTCCCAAGGAGTTCTCTACCACCATCCCTCGTTCTATTTCATATTTTAAACATTTTCTTAGAGTGTGAGCTTTATTATCCATGTTCAAATTCAGCAAGCCTTACTTGTCTAGCTAGAGCACCATAAAGAAATATAGTAATGTAAAATAAAGCTACTTTTGACATTTTTATGGTACATGATATATGATATAACATGATATATTAATCTCTTTGTAATAATTTTTAATTTTTGAAATAGCTGATTCTTTGGGGACCATTTAATACATAGTTCCATAGATTTTAGTGATACCAGGTATCTTTCAAGTATCATTTTAATTGAGCTCTGGTGCTTTTTGTCCCCATCAACTGTGAATCAAACAGGAATCTGTCAAATCCTATTGGGTGACAAATCATAGGCCAAGGAAAAATTGGTTCACAAGTCATGCCTGAAGACAAATAAGATTCAATCCCTGCCTTCATGGAGCATGTGGTTCAATAGGATGGAGAAAATATACAAAAAACTATAACACAAAAGTGTTATAAATTTAGTAAGAGGCAAAATGTCTTAAGACTTGGAGAGAATGGGTTATAATAAGGATTATTAGAGCAGCTAGTTTTACTATGTGCTAAGCACTAGTTTTCATACTTATATGTATTTTTAAAAAAACAAAACCTTGGGAAATAATCTATTGTACAGATAAGGAAAAGTGGTCCAGAAAAGTTAAACAACTTGGATAACGTTTACAGCTTTTAGGTGGTAGACCTGCATTCAATAAGCGAGATAATGAAATAATAAAAGTTCACCTCAACACTGAAAAAACTGGGAGAGACATTCAAACAATGTCTGCAATTGTTTGTTGGCTTCATCTGAAATTATTAATATTGACTAGTATAATTCAATCATTATGGGTGATGTTGACACCAAAGTGGTAATTCTAGGTGTTTTTGATGTCAGGTATTCATCTAATCATGTGGCCAACACTGATAATAACCTAACATTATGACAATGAGATTTAAATAGGAGAGATTTAAACAGAGAATCTAGTTAATGGGATATGAAAACAATCCATGTGAAATTTAGAGAGATTGGACCAGCACAGTGACAATGGGGATAGCAAGGAGTTGAGGATAGAGGAGGACAGGATTTCTATGAGATTTTGCAATGAAAAAATCACAAATGGGATTTGATAATTAATTTAGTAATATGGAATGTAGGAAAAGTGAGTCAAAGATGACGGTAGTGTTTTGAGCTTGAATGAGCAGAAGTAGGGAGGGAGGATTTTAGGGGATCAGCCAGCGCCACTTGGCACCCATAACACATTGTGCACATTTCTCTGTTCCCAGCCCTCATCACATTGTATCTGTAACTATTTGTTTATGGGTCTTTCTTCCCCTTAAATTCTAGTTCCTTATGCGTCATGATTTATATAGACCCAACACCCAGGACTGTGGTCTGGACAAAGTTAAGTCTTCCATAAGCATTCCTTTGGAATAAATTTTAACAATGTTATATAGAAATTCTCACTGAATAGCCAAATATGAGTGTTGAGTAGACAGCTGGAAATACACAATGGACATTTTAGATTGGTATCAGAACTGTAGAAGTAGACTTTGATTACCAGAAAGAAACAATATTTGATGTCCTCAGAACAGTTTAATACTTTGAATGAAATTGTGAAAGAGACAGCAAATCAAGTAGAACTGAGGGTTAAAGACAACAATAGAGGACATAGAGGAAGAAAGGAATAGAAATGGGATTCTTAAAAATGAGATCTTTATTTAAAGGAATGCCTGATCCATTTCAAATGCTAAAGACTGAGCAAGTTTCTAATGGTCTGTAAGAATCCAGAGGAAATTTGTTTTCTTATTACCCATTTTATAATTGCTATTGTGGAATATATTTGAAGAAGTAGGACAGATGCTATATTAATTAGAAGATTTATTAGGCATTAGCTTTTTGTTTCCTTTAATAAATTTTGTTTGCTCCTCAGAAGAAGGAAAAACATTTCCATAGCTAATCAGTTCAGATGAAAACTAATTAATACAACATCACATTTCAAACCACTTTCATTTAATCAGTTGACATGGAATAACCATTAACTTAAACAGACTTGAAGTTTACCATTGTAACTTTCATAGTAACTACTATATTACAATGGCAAAAAAAAAAAAAACAATGCCAGATATTCTCCATTAAAGTTCTCTGTTTCTAATCTCTTACCATGTCCTGTAGATTTTCCCTTTTAGACAAAAGGATTACATGGTTTGGATGGGTTCTGAAGTCTTTTGTCTGGAGAAATTAGGCAGAGTACCTATTTAGCTGTCTTTTATTTGCATTTGAAATATTTAAAATGTGCTCATTATCCAGTCCTCTTTAATGTATTGAATTATGAAAACTGACTTCAAACATTCTTGCATATATTATTTTGAAAATACCATTGTTTTGTCACTGTTCTTTTTAAATAATCACAAAATATCTCATCTCCTTAGAGAGCTAAGAACTCAGAACATTAAAGAAAAAGAATAACCAAAGTTACTAGCATTATAAGTATATTATTCTTATAATGTATCATAAGAAAAAACAATAGCAGGCTTTATTAGGTAAGATATAACATATCCACCCAGTTGTGTCCTGTAATGTAATTGGTACATTCTAAGAAATAATCTCTATCCATGCATCCTGGAGTGCACATTTCTCCTCAAACTTGGAATAACCCCAGAATGATTATCTTTTAAAAGTCTATTCTGCATCAGCACTGTAATAACATATTAATAGTTATAGGTGGAAATATAAAAAATTCAAAAGGACTAAAATCTAGATTATATACAATGAAGAAATAATCAGTATGTGGGGGGCAGTGGTGAGAAAGTCACAAAAAGACAAAGAAATAAATAAGTAAAAGCAGTTAAGATATAAAGGATATATTGAAAGTTTCCAAGCCAGGTCTAAAAATAGATCCACATCAGGGCACCTGGGTGGCAAGGTTGGCTGAGCATCTGGCTCTTGGTTTCAGCTCAGGTCCTGATCTCAGGAGTAAGATCGAGCCCCACATTGGGCTCCACAATCCACGGAGAATTTGCTTGAGACTCTCCCTCTCCCTCTGCCTTTCCCCACACTCTCTCTCTAAAAAATAAATGAATCTTTAAAAAATATATATATCCACAGAAAAAAAATTTAAAAAATAAAAAAATAATAAAATTAAATAAAAATAGATCAACAGGAAATGAATGGAAGGAAAAGGGAAAAAACTATATTTGAAAAGATGATAACCTGGAAATTTCCAGAATTCAAAAGTTAGTGGCCTTCACATTTAAAACACACTTTGTTTTTGTTTTAAGATTTTATTTATTTATTTTAGAGAGAGAGGGAGAACACGAGGGAGAGTAAGAGGGAGAAACACACTCCCTGCTGAGTAGAGAGCCTGATGTGGGACTCGATCCCAGGACCCTGAGATCATGACCTGAGCTGAAGCCGGACACTTAACTGACTGAGCCACCCAGGCACCCTTAAAACACACTTTGAATAGTGAGCAGGATAAATAAATGTAAAATCATACCAAGTTGCATTATAATGGATCTGTAGAACATAAAGGATAAAGAAGAATCTTAAAAACTACCACAAAGATAGATTACCTTGAAAAGAAAGACATTTTATACTTTCAAAAATCTTCACAACAGAAACAATAAGTGCCAGAATATAATGGTGTTGGAGAGACATAATGATCAATTTTGAATTTTATACTCAACTATACTAGCATTCAAGGAGAGCAAAACTACAGATGCTCACTACACAACCAGAAAAGGATATAAGAAAATAAGAAACAAAGATAACCCAGAAGAAGACATGGACATACAAAATTACAGCAAGCATAAAAATTGATAAATATGTTATTAATGGCCAATTATAGAAAGGTTTAGTAATATTTTGGTTTTAAAGAGGTTAATCCAAAAGTATATACTGACAGTAATAAAATGGTGGATTGTATCATTTGTACTTTATCCAAAGTACCCAAAGATCTATGTCAAATGCAAAAGGAAGAGAAACATATCTAATAACTTGATATTTTAGGCCTTAAGAAAATTTATTTATAAATTAATAATTCATAGTTTTCAAAGCTAAAATAGAAAAAGCAGAATACGGAAAATTAATCAATATTATATTGAGATAAAAAAGAAAAACAAAGTAAATAGAAGCACAAAATAACTATTTAGTAATGAGACCAGATATATCAGTAATCACAATAAATATGTAACATGTTTATTGAACATGTTGAACTAGTTAAATGCAATCAAGAAATAGACTTGTTTTCTTCCCACTAATCCCCTTCAGACTTCTTCTGTATGATCTGCTTTTTCCCAGAAAGATCCCATAGCTTTTTGTCAATTTCAAGTATTAATAAACATGCTTCATTTTGAGGTATTAGAAGTCTAGTCCACTCTGAATATAAATTTCAATTTCTCATTCACTTTAAAGCTTCTACCCTTCCCTTATCCCTCCTGCAGCTCAGACCTGACCAAGCCATGGGAACTTGAAATGGGAAGTAGTCTCATGGTTTACTTTTTAGATTCCTCTCTGCTCTTCTTCCCCTTCCATATTCTATGAGCTACCTTAGCTCCTCCAGGGTTGCAGTGGAGAGATGTGGGGAAAGGTAATAGGGAATTCTGTTATAAGTGTCGTACGTCCATTGCCATGGGAAATGTCTGAAGGCTGCCTTTTTGACATGGAGTGCAAAACAAACAGAAAACAATTAACAAATTGGCAATAGAAAGCATTTTATCTATCAGTAATTACATTAAATATAAATAAATTAAACTCCCCAATAAAAGGCATAGAGTGGGTGAATAGATTAAAAGAAAGCAAGATCCAGTGATATGCTATTTACAAAAGACTCACTTTAAATATAAAGACACACATAGTCTGAAAGGGAAGCAATGGAAAAAGATGTGCCATGCAAATGATAGCCAAAAGAAAACAAGGATGACTATATTTGTATCATACAAAATAGACTTTAAAAAAACTGCCACTAGAAACAAAGAAGGACATTATATAATGATAAAAGAGTCAATTCAACAGGAATATATAGCCAATATAAATATATACACACCCCAGGTCAGAGTACCTAAATATATAAAACAAATATTGACATATCTGAGGGAAGAAACTGACAGCAATACAATAATAGTAGGAGACTTAAATACCCCACTTTTGATAATGAATAGAATGTCCAGGCAGAAAAATCAATAAGGAAAGAGCAAACTTAAACAATATTATAAACCAAATGGACCAACAGGCATGTATAGAACATCCCACCCAACAGCAACAGATCGATCACATGTTAGGTCACAAAGCAAGTCTTAATAAATTTTAAAAGATTGAAATCTTACCAAGTATCTTCTCAGCCTACAGTGGAATGAAACTAGAAATCAATAACAGAAAGGAAACAGGAAAATTCACAAACATGTAAACTAAACAACATACTCTTGAACAACCATTGACAAAAGAGGAAGTCAAAAAGGAATTCTAAAAATACATTGAGACAAACAAAAATACAAAATTACCAAAATTTATGGGATGCAGCAAAAGGAGTACTAAGAGGGAAGTTTATAGCAATCAATGCCTACATTTAAGAAGAAGAAAGATCTCAAATAAACAACCTAACTTTACAACTCAAGGAACTAGGGGTATGGTGGGGGCAAACTAAACCCAAAATTAGAGGAAGGAAGGAAATAGTAAATATTAGAGTGGAAATAAATGAAATAAAAGAAAAACAATAGAAAAAAAACTGATAAAACTAAGAGTTGTGTTTTGGAAAGACAAAATTGACATGTTCTGAGCTACACTGGAAAAAAAAAGACTCTAAGTAAAATGAGAAATAAAAAAGGAAACACTACAATGGATGACACATAAATAAAAAGGGACTATTATAAACAATTACATACCAACATATTGGATAACCTAGAAGAAATGGATAAATTCCTAGAGACATACAACCTACCAACACTGAATGAAAAAGAAATAGAATAACAAATAAGGAGATTGAATCAGTAATCAAAAACCTTTTAACAAAGAAAAGCCCAGAACCAGAGGGCTTCATGGGTGAATTCTACCAGATATTCAGAGGAGAACTAATACCAACCCTTCTTAAGCTCTTCCAAAAAAAGAATAAGAGAAAACACTCCCAAACTTATTTTATGAGGCCAGCATCACCTAATTCCATAGCCAAAGAAAATACAAGAAAAGAGCACTACAGGCCAGTATTTCTGATGAACATAGATGTAAAAATTCTCAACAAAATATTAGCAAACTGAATTCTACAACACATTAAAAGAATAATACACCACAACCAAGTGATATTTATCCCTGGGATGAAAAGGATGGCTCAAAATATGAAAAGCAATCAATGTGATACACCACGTTGACAAAAGACAAAAACCACATGATCATCTCAATAGATGCAGAAAAAGCATTTAACAAAATTCAACATCATTTCATGATAAAAAAAACTCTTAACAAAATGGGTACAGAAGAAGCATACCTCAACACAATAAAGTCTATATATGAAAACCCACCACTAGCATCATAATCAATGGGGGGAAAGCTTTTTTTTCTAAGACCCAGGACTAGGCAAGGATGCCCACTCTTGCCATTGCTATTTAACATAGTACTAGAAGTCCTAGCCAGAGCAAATGGGCAAGAAAAAGAAATAAAAGGCAGCCAGGGTGCCTGGGTGGCTCAGTAGTTAAGTGTCTGCCTTCAGCTCAGGTCATGATCCCAGGGTCATGGGATTGAGCCCCGCATCGGGCTCCCTGCTCCACAGGAAGCCTGCTTCTTCCTCTCCCTCTGCCCCTGCTTGTGTTCCCTCTCTCACTGTCTCTCTCTGTCAAATAAATAAAATCTTAAAAAAAAAAAAGAAAGAAAGAAAAGGCAGCCAAACAAAACAAAGGCAAACCAGAAGGAGAGAAGTAAAATTATCTCTGTTTGCAGATGACATGAATCCTGTATGTAGAAAACCCTAAAAACTCCACCAAAATATTGTTAGAACTTCTAACAATTAGTAAATACATTCAACTAATTAGTAAAGTTGCAGCATACAAAATCAACATACAAAAGTCAGTGATATTACTATGCACTAACAACAAACTGTCCAAAAGAGAACATAAGAAAGTAATCCCATTCACATTAGTAACAAAAAGAATATAATACTTCGGAATTAGCTTAACCAAAGAGGTGAAAAACTTGTACACTGAAAATTATAAAACATTGATGAAGAAAATTTAAAATTTTCCATTTAAAAATAAATGGAGGGGCACCTGGGTGGCTCAGTTGTTAGGCGTCTGCCTTCAGCTCAGGTCATGATCCCACAGCCCTGGGATTGAGCCCCGCATCAGTCTCCCTGCTCGTCAGGAAGCCTGCTTCTCCCTCTCCCACTCCCCCTGCTTGTATTCCCTCTCTTGCTGTTTCTCTCTCTGTCAAATAAATAAATAAAATCTTTAAAAATAAAAAAATAAAAATAAATGGAAAGACATCTTGTGTTCATAAAGTAGAAGAGTTAATATTATTACAATGTCTATACTACCCAAAGCTATCCACAGACTCAATGCAACCCTCATTAAGGTCCCAATATTTTTTATAGAAATAGAAAAAACAATTTTAAAATTCAGATGGAACCACAAACACCTCAAATAACCAAAGCAATCTTGAGAAAGAAGAGCAAAGCTGGAGACATCATACTACCTGATTTCAAATTATATTACAAAGCTATAGTAATCAAAACAGTATGGCATAAAAACAGATCTATAGACTAGTGGAACAGAGTAGAGGACCCAGAAAAAATGCACACATTTATGGTCAACTGATCTTTGATAAGGGTGCCAAGAAAACACATGGGGAAAGGATAGTCTCTTCAACAAATAGTGCTAGGAGAACTGAATAGCTACTTGCAAAAGAACGAAATAGACCTCTCTTATGCCTATACACAAAAAACAACTAAAAATGGATGAAAGACTCAAATATAAGAAACCATAAAACTACTGAAAGAAAACATAGGGGAAAACCTTCTTGACATTGGTCTTAGCAGTGATTTTTTTCCACACCAAAATACGACACCAAATGCACAGGCCACAAAAATAAAAAGAGACAAGCAGAGATACATCAATCTAGAGACCTTCTGCACACCAAAGGAAACATTAAAATAAAAAAAAATACCTATGTAATGGGAAAATAATATTTGCAAATCATATATCCAATAGGGGGTTAATATCCACAATGTGTAAGGAAATCATACAACTCAATGCCAAAAATACAAATAACCTGATTAAATAATGAGAAAAAGACCTAAATAGACACTTCTCAAAGAAGAAATTCAAATGGCTAACAGGTATATGAAAAGATGTTCAACATCTGTAGTCATCAGGGAAATGCAAACCAAAACCACAATGAGATATCACCTCACACCTGGCAAAATGGCTATTATCAAAAAGATAAAAGATAGGAAGTATTGGTAAGAATGTGGAGGAAAGAAAACCTTTGTACACTGCTAGTGGGAATGTAAATTAGTACAGCCATTATGGAAAACACTATGGAGCTTCCTCAAAAAAATGAAAATAGAACTACAATATGATTTAGGAATCCCACTTTGGGTATATATCCTAAAGAAACAAAATCAGTACTTTGAAGAGATATGTGCACTCCTATGTCATTGCAGCATTATTCACAATAGCCAAGATATGAAAACAACCTTAATGTCCTTTGATGGATAAATTTTTTTTTTATCCATTCATATATATGGAATGTTAGCTTTAAAAAGGAAGGAAATCCTGCCATTTGTAACAACATGGGTGGAGGTAGAGGACATTATGCTAAGTGAAATAAGGAAGACACAGAAGGAGAACTACTGCATGATCTCACTTCTATGTGGACTCTAAAGAAGTCAGACACATAGAGGCAGAGAAAAGAATGGTGGCTGCCAGGGTCTATATGAAGGAGATATGGGGTAATATTAGTCAAGGGTACAAAATTTCAGTTATGCAAGATGAGTAAGTTCTGGAGATCTAATGTACAGCATGGTGAGGATAGTTAAAAAAAACATATCTTAAACTTGAAATTTGTGAAGAGGATAGATCTTAAATTAAATCTTCTCAATGTGCACACACACACAATGGTAACTATGGGATGTAGAGGTGTTGGATATGTTAATTAGCTTGATGTGGTGATCTTTTCACAATGTGTACACATATCAAATCATCAAGTTGTACACTTTAATTATATATAATTTTTATATGTCAAAAATATCTAAATAGAGCTGTTAAAAAAACAAAATAGATGAGCCTAGGGGAAGGGAAAGAAAAATAAAATAAGATGAAAACAGAGAGGGAGGCAAACCGTAAGAGATCCTAAAGTATAGGAAGCAAATTGAGGGTTGCTGGAGGGGCGGTGGGTGGGGGGATGGGGTAACTGGGTGATGGGGAGGGCACTTGATGTGATGTGCACTGGGTGTTATATGCAGCTGATGAATCACCAAATTCTACCTTTGAAACTAACAATACAGTATATGTTAACTAAATTGAATTTAAATTAAAAAATTCTTACAAGAAACTAGAATAGAATAGAATAGAATAGAATAGAATAGAATAGAATAGAATAGAATAGAATA
>NC_058418.1:44967931-44974180 GCF_002201575.2 Neomonachus schauinslandi
TAGAATAGAATAGAATAGAATAGAATAGAATAGAATAGAATAGAATATTCAAGCCTCTTGGCCCAGAATATTTACTTCTAAAAATTTGTCCTTAGAAAATAATCAAATAGGAAAAAGAATATTTATTGTTGTCTTATTTCAATAGCTAATTTTTAAGGGGGAGGCAAAGAATAACCCAAATGTCTAATAACAGGAAATGAGTTAAATAAATTGTGGAACTCATTTAAAAGAAGAAGAAGGAAACAGTGGAAGAGGAGCGGGAGAAGAAGAACTTATCTGGGCAACTTTCAGGCACCAGTCTCTCTGGCCCTGCCAACTTCAGGAGCTAAAGTTGAGGTTCTCTAGAAACTTTCTCTTCTCTGCTCTATCTCAAGGCAGCATCAAGTCTGCAAGAGTCTTCACTCAGCATGCACACAGGTGAGATGTTTGTGAGACATCAAGATCCCCCCTGGCAAGCACTTCATCCCTGCTCTTATCTTTATCGATTTGGGAGATGGGATAGGGAAGACAATACTCTCCCACCAGGCCAACTAATTACTCTCCTCTCTCTCCCTCTCTCTCCTTCTTCTCCTTTGTTTTCTCTCTGCCTCTTTCTCTTCCCCTCCTCTCCCTCCCTCTTTCCCTTCTCTCATTCCCTCAAGCTTTCTTATAAATATGCTGGAGAAAGATAATGGGGTACAAGTTGCAGAACCAGCTTTTTTGCCTTCTGGTGTGGGTGTGGGTGTGGGTGTGTCTGTGTGCGGGCACACAGAAATAGTTTTGCTATCTCTAAGAAAGTCTTACAGATGGGTCTAGTTCCTTTCTTTATTATATAGCTATTCTCCACCCATTGCCCCTGGCTGCACTTCTGAGACCAAAAACAGATTCCAGTTAATATCTTACTACAAATGTAAATAGATTTATTCACATTTTTAATAGAGATGGTAAGATCAGATAAAATAACAAAATCTTGCTATTTACTGTTCACAAAATATATATCTAAAGCAAAAATGCATAGAAATGTTGAGGATAAAAGGGTAATAAGGACTTACCAGGTAAATGCTAAAAGCTGGTTTTACTGGATTAATAACAATAAAATAGAATTTTGGGTAAAGGGCCTTAAGAGGAACAAAGCACAATAATACAAGAAACAATACTCAGAAAGATATAGCAATCATGAACGTGAAACAGAGAAAAATTACCAAATAGCAAGAATTTAACAAAACTATAGTAATAGTGGGAGATTTTAATACATCTCTGTCAAAAACTAGCACTGCAGAGAGACAAAACATAAAAAGCATATGGGAAATTTAAACAACAAAATTAATAAGCTTGATTTGGTTGGTAAATATGGATGCTTCTATCCCCATACATTCTTTTCAGGTACGCACAGAAGAATTATAAAATTTGAACATGTATTATTAGGTCACAAAATAAACCTCAACGAAGTTCATACAGTTTTTTTTATCTCTACATTGAAATTAAATTAGAAATCAACAATTACAAATAATAGCAAAAAAAGCTTATATGTTTAAAAGTCTATAGATTACTCATTTTGTGACTTAAAGCAAAACCACAAAGGAAATTTTAAAATATCTAGATATGAATTAAAATTAAAGTAGTAAATGTTAAAATTCATGTACTAGAGCTAAATGATAGACATAAACGTATAGCTTTTAGTGTACAGTGCTTTGTGTTGTCTCAGCCTATCAGTAACCTGTGTGGTTCGACCAGCCCTTGTGGTTCATAGTATGACTACAAGATGTTCTTCAGCAGCAGCCATTAGAAACTGAAAAAATAAAGGTTTATTACTTTAGAAACCTGGCAGTTACACAGCACACCTGGGGACAAAAAGCAAAGTGGCAGGGGGAGAGAGAGAGCATGAGCCTGGGGTTCTGCTTATTGGGGTTGAAATTGGGGGGCCTAGGGTTTTGTGGGCTCACTCTTAATTGGTGAACTTAAAACATAAGAGCAGGAATTTAAAGCATGGGAAAAGAAAAAACAAGTGACCCAAATGGTCAGTTATTAAAATCAACCAAAATTTCTAAAACAAAAGAGCCTTGGTTGGGAGAAGAGGCCTAGCACTTTATTCATGTGGGTGGCAATGTGCTTATTTGGGATAGCTATCTTTGAAGTAGATGCTTTATTGAAATGGATGCCTTGGAAATCAAAGCTTAAATCAGTCACTTGCATTAAAATAAAAAAAAATAGCTGTCAGGACTTATACTATAATTTACCCTCTGATACCAGAGGCATCAGAGTCAGTGGTGGAGATCTTCACTGCCTAGGTAGCTGATGTGCTAAAAGTCAGGGGTAGGGCATTTTGTAACCTAGAAATTACACATCTAAATAGGATTATAGTAGCAAATCCTATAATAATTATACCGGCAATAGTCTAAAATCCAGTCCATAGCCCTGTACCAAACTTGAAGCATCTGGCAATGAAACTAAGTCAGTGATCTTGAAGGACTTAGGAATCTGTTCAAAGATTGGGGTCAAATTGGGGTGCCTGAGTGGCTCAGTTGGTTAAGCATCTGACTCTTGATTTCAGCTCAGGTCATGATCTCATGGTTGTGGGATCGAGCCTGTGTCAGACTTAAGATTTTCTCTCTCCCTCTCCCTCTGCACCCTGACTCCACTTGTGCTCTCTCTCCCTCTCACTTGGGAAAAAAAAAAAAAAAAAAGATTGGGGTCATATTGTGGAATATTTTAACATTTTGGGCCATCTGGTCTAAGTAGGTCTGATTCTGTCCTGAATTGGTAAGATTCTCCATATCACACTGAACCAGTCTTAGTCCTGATAATAGGTCAGTTCAGTGAAAGGGTTGTATCTCATTTCGGGAGGCTGTGATGAAGATGGGTTGCCCAAGTTAGGCCTATATGATGCAAATATTTGCATCAGATATTTAATAAGAGACATTTCCATGGAAACAAAAGGAAAAAAATGAAGGTTAATGATTGGAGCGGATTATAATCCCAATTTCTAAATTCTGGAGGCAGCCAGTCCAAAAGATTTCTAGATGTTAGGTTTGAAGCATCTTTAGATGGAGTGAGGGCAGACAGTGGCAAGATGATAGATTTTCCTAATTTGCAGTTTGGATGTCTCTCGTGATCTTTCTGAGTGGTCCATACAGCAACAGGCATGGAGATTATTCAGACATGAGCTGAACTTTATCAAGTTTTCCCACTTTAGTTTGCATGGATTTGGAAAAAAAGTTTCAGTTCTCAATGATTCCAAGTCAGAAGGGTGAAAGAAAAACTGGAAACATCAGTTTGGAAAGTTGTAGCCAGATATTGGAGGAAATGAGAATGCAGTATCTAGTCCAGTTTACAGGTAGAAAACAAAAACCTCAAAAACAATGAACAGAACTAGAATCTAATATTCACAAGTGTGTATTATAGTTTCTACTGAAACATAATTTTTCTCTGTACAATCACCTCCATTTCTATCAAAGATAACTACAAAACTAATGTGTTTACAAATTAAGTCTAGTTTCAGGGCACCTGGGTGGCTCAGTTGATTGAGTGTCTGCGTTTGGCTCGGATCATGATCCCGTGGTCCTGGGGTTGAGCCCTGCATCGCATCGGGCTCCTTGCTCAGCGGAGAGCCTCCTCCCTCTCTCTCTGCTGCTCCCCCTGCTTGTGCGTTCTCGCTCTCTCTCTCGCAAATAAAGAAATAAATAAATAAATAAATAAATAAAATCTAAAATGAAAGTCTAGTTTCAATAAACTTGGCCTGATTATTTACATAAGTGTAGCAAGAATAGTGATAGACCATATAGGCTCTTCTAAGTCTGCTTTGCTAGAACTTCTTATAATAGATCTCAGATTGAATTTTTATTTTATTTTTTTTTTTGGAGTGTTGGAAAATGTGTAATTTTTTTTTATTATTATGTTATGTTAATCACCATACATTACATCATTAGTTTTTGATGTAGTGTTCCATGATTCATTGTTTGCGTATAACACCCAGTGCTCCATGCAGAACGTGCCCTCTTTAATACCCATCACCAGGCTAACCCATCCCCCTACCCCCCTCCTCTAGAACCCTCAGTTTGTTTTTCAGAGTCCATAGTCTCTCATGGTTCGTCTCCCCCTCCGATTCCCCCCCTTCACTTTGCCCTTCCTGCTATCATCTTTTTTTTTTTTTTAACATATAATGTATTATTTGTTTCAGAGGTACAGATCTGACATTCAACAGTCTTGCACAATTCACAGCACTCACCATAGCACATACCCTCCCCGATGTCCCTCCCATCCCTCCCACCCCCCACTACTCCAGCAACCCTCAGTTTGTTTCCTGAGATTAAGAATTCCTCATATCAGTGAGGTCATATGATACATGTCTTTCTCTGATTGACTTATTTCACTCAGCGTAACACCCTCCACTTCCATCCATGTCATTGCAAATGGCAAGATTTCATTCCTTTTAATGGCTGCGTAATATTCCATTGTATATATATACCACATCTTCTTTATCCATTCATCTGTCGATGGACATCTTGGCTCTTTCCACAGTTTGGCTATTGTGGACATTGCTGCTATAAACATCAGGGTGCACGTGCCCCTTAGGATCCCTACATTTGTATCTTTGGGGTAAATGCCCAGTAGTGCAATTGCTGGGTCGTATGGTAGCTCTATTTTCAACTTTTTGAGGAACCTCCATACTATTTTCCAGAGTGGCTGCACCAGCTTGCATTCCCACCAACAGTGTAGGAGGGTTCCCCTTTCTCTGCATCCCCGCCAACATCTGTCATTTCCTGACTTGTTAATTTTAGCCATTCTAACTGATGTGAGGTGATATCTCATTGAGGTCTTGATTTGGATTTCCCTGATGCCGAGCGAGGTTGAGCACTTTTTCATGTGTCTGTTAGCCATTTGGATGTCTTCTTTGGAAAAATGTCTGTTCATGTCTTCTGCCCATTTCTTGACTGGATCATTTGTTCTTTGGCCATTGAGTTTAAGAAGTTCTTTATAGATTTTGGATACTAGCCCTTTATCTGATATGTCATTTGCAAATACCTTCTCCCATTCTGTCGGTTGTCTTTGGGTTTTGTTGACTGTTTCTTTTGCTGTGCAAAAGTTTTTATCTTGATGAGGTCCCAATAGTTCATTTTTGCCCTTGCTTCCCTTGCCTTTGGCGATGTTTCTAGGAAGAAGTTGCTGCGTCTGAGGTCAAAGAGGTTTCTGCCTGTGTTCTCCTTTAGGATTTTGATGGACTCCTGTCTCACATTCAGGTCTTTCAACCATTTTGAGTCTATTTTTGTGTGTGGTGTAAGGAAATGGTCCAGTTTCATTCTTCTGCATGTGGCTGTCCAGTTTTCCCAACACCATTTGTTGAAGAGGCTGTCTTTTTCCCATTGGACATTCTTTCCTGCTTTGTCAAAGATGAGTTGACCATAGAGTTGAGGGTCCATTACTGGGCTCCCTATTCTGTTCCATTGATCTATCTATGTGTCTGTTTTTGTGCAGTACCATACTGTCTTGATGATGACAGCTTTGTAATAGAACTTGAAATCCAGAATTGTGATGCCACCAGCTTTGCTTTTCTTTTTCAACATTCCTCTGGCTATTCGGGGTCTTTTCTGGTTCCATACAAATTTTAGGATTATTTGTTCCATTTCATGGGAAAAAGTGGATGGTATTTTGATAGGGATTACAGTGAATGTGTAGATTGCTCTAGGTGTCATTGACATCTTCACAATATTTGTTCTTCCAATCCATGAGCATGGAACGTTTTTCCATTTCTTTGTGTCTTCCTCAATTTTTTTCAGGAGTATTTTATAGTTTTCTGAGTACAGATTCTTTGCCTCTTTGGTTAGATTTATTCCTAGGGTATCTTATGGTTTTGGGTGCAATTGTAAATGGGATTGACTCCTTAATTTCTCTTTCTTCTGTCTTGTTGTTGGTGTATAGGAATGCCACTGATTTCTGTGCATTGATTTTATATCCTGCCACTTGACTGAATTCCTGTATGAGTTCTAGCAGTTTTGGGGTGGAGTCTTTGGGGCTTTCCACAGAAAGTATCATATCATCTGCAAAGAGTGAGAGTTTGACTTCTTCTTTGCCGATTCGGATGCCTTTTATTTCTTTTTGCTGTCTGATTGCCGTGTCTAAGACTTCTAATACTATGTTGAATAGCAGTGGTGATAGTGGACATCCCTGCCGCATTCCTGACCTTAGGGGGAAGGCTCTCAGTTTTTCCCCATTGAGAATGATATTCGCTGTAGGTTTTTCATCGATGGCTTTTATGATATTGAGGTATGTCCC
>NC_058418.1:44974580-44985013 GCF_002201575.2 Neomonachus schauinslandi
TGGAGGCCTAGAGTGAAAATGGCGGCCTCCCGATCTCCGCCCCAGAGCAGCCAAGAACCTGGGGCCCCGCTCCTCAGTGCGCCCCCTGAGAAAAGCGGTCAGTCACTCCCGTCTCCCTGGTCTCTGGCTGCACTCCGTGCTCACCTGGCCTGTGACCGCGCATTTCTATCTCTGGCACCCGACCCCATGTGGAGTCTCCAAACCCAGCAGATCCCTGTGGTGCGCTCCCGTGCCTCTCCTCTGGGGGGAGGAAGGTGAGTCTCCCTGGATCTGCCACTTGTTGGGTCCCTGCTGGAAGAGCAGTGGCCCGACTGTGCCGCGGATCATGGTTTATGGCAACCCCAAGCTGAGAGCCCACTCCTTGGCTCCGTCTCTGCAGCTGGCTTCCCCGCTCTGATACTTGGGAGCTCTGCCGCACTCAGGCACCCCCAGTCTTTCTGTGACCCCAAGGGTCCTCAGACCACACCATCCCAGCAGGGGTTCCACCCGCAGCTTAGCCACGGGAGTGACGTCCCTCAGCGGAGCTAACTTCTAAAAGTTCCAATTTTGTGCTCTGCTGCTCTATCACTTGCCAGAAGCAGCCGATGGAAGCCCCTTCCCCCGCCATCTATCCTCCTGAATATCGCCTCGGATTCACTTCTCTGCATGTCCTACCTTCCAGTAAGTGGTTGCTTTTCTGTTCAGAGCGTTGTTGCTATTCTTTTCTTCGATCTCCTTTTGAGTTCATAGGTGTTCAGAATGATTTGATCCCTATCCAGCTGAATTCCTGGGACCAGATGAAATTTAGGTCTCCTACTCCTCCACCATCTTGCTCCTCCCTCAGATTGAATTTTTAAAAGCCTCTCTAGACTAAAAAGCCAAGAATTCAGGATCAGGATTTAGACCAAGAAACTCAACCATTGGATTTCACATGCAATACTGATAGATTTGGATGAATTCTCTGTGCTTGAGGTCTTTAAAATATCCTGAGGTTCCTGGCTCTTCCAGAAAGTGACCTTCTTTATTCAGGTAAGGCTGCTGAGAACCTTGTAAGCAAGGTATTAGGCTAATTTTTTCAAGGGGCTTTATTGGCTCCATAAAGTCAACTTTAGTTCCTTAAAGCTGTCTAGTGACCTGAGTCTATGCATATCTCTTTTAAATAAGCCTTGGTAATATAACCAATGTTTCCAGTTAGATCCTATTACAAGAACAGATTCTTACTGAACTTATGCAAATAACCATATTACCTTGAGAATACTCACTGAGAATTTCCAAATTCTGGAGGGATCAGGCAGGGACAAAAAATAATTGTTTGATCTTTATTCATAAAGCTATAATTTACCAATTGCTCTAAGTCATAGTTAGCTTAAGAGGAAAAAAAATGTTTTAAATCTGGAAAAAGTTTGAACCATCACTGTTTCAAATAAAAGTCATACAAAATTGTAATCATCTTCATCAGTTCATTCAATCCAGTGAAATTGATTTTTGTTGATCTTGATCATTCATTAACAGTTTTATGAATCCAGTTTTTCCTTAGAAACAAAGTGCCAGTATTTGAAAATGATATAATTATTTAAAAGATCCCAGAAAATTGCAGACAGAAATACTGAAAGTAAAAAGATAATTCAACAAGGTTGGTGGGTACATTTACACACAAAAATTACTAGGATTCCCTTTCCTCAATATTAACCAACTTAAGAAGTTAAATTAAAAATTGAAGTACTTTTTTTATCAAGTAGTATCAAAATAGAAACCCAAACTATTGGGGCGCCTGGGTGGCTCAGTCATTAAGAAACCCAAACTATAAGGTGCCTAGGAATTTCTAGCAAGAAATCTCAAAACCTTATTGTAAAGAAATGGCAAAACATTACTGATGGACATTAGAAGACCTGGATACATGTAAAGATGTCCCATGTTTATGGATAGAAAGTCCCACTGTTACAAAGATTAAATTGTTCTTTATATGAATGTATGCATTCATTGCAATTCCAAACCAATTACAAAAAGGCCTTTTCATGAAACTTAACAAGCTCTACTTAAAGTCTGTATAGAATAATACAGATGAGATCTTCCCATCTGCAGAGAACTTGTGCTCTGTCTGACCTGCTGTTGCAGTGTTGCAAATGAGGGAATACTCTGACCAGGTGGGTACATGTGTCTAAGTCAATTCTTGTTCTACCCAAGCCAAATTTTCCAAACCTACCAGAAATAAGTTGCTATTTAAAGCCTTGTCTTCCTGTCTTTGTCTCCCTCATTTGGTTTTTAGAACCTGGAAGGGAAGATGTTTTGTATTCTGCTGCACCCACCTATGCCATATCCTCCAGTACAGATTTTATTGATTATACAGCAGATTTTATTTCCATTTGCCCAACTTCTTTGACTCTCAATTGAGTCAGAACTTGGCTAAGGAGGATGAGGGATGTAGTAAATATAAAAATATATATAAAGATGTTATATTATTCTCTATGTTTTCTCATAATGAACAATATGCATATATATCAAGGTTCTAAATAATTGAGATATATATGTGTGTGTATACCTACACACACACACATTCACTCACACACACATGCCTGTAAATAGTTGACTTTTTCAGAATAGATGTCTCACAATTATTTAAAATCAGTTAATAATACTGAATTCAGAGGACCAGGCTGAACAAGTATCATATTCAAAGCATAGTCAGAAATTTCATGCTGAAAAAAAAAAAGCAACTTCTGCTTTTCTACTCACATGAATCAGATATAAAGTACACTCTGGAAGCAAAGGCATCCAGGTTTGGAGTCAACGAGGAATAGCTTTGTATCATTTCTATTGGAAAAATATAAATGAAATGGAAAATGGGTTTTATAGGTGAAGATTTTATTTTTTTACACATCAGAATCATAGAATGTACAAAATTAGTAAAACAGGTATCAAAAGAGTTGGTTGGTTAGTGTAACATTTTACACTCACCAAACTTGTAATTCCTTCAAGCTTCCTAACTCCTTTCCTTCAATTCTCCTACTTTGTTGTTTTCCCTTTGACTACATTTCTTTTTTTTTTTTTTAAGATTTTATTTACTTATTTGAGAGAGAGAGAACACCTGAGAGGGGATAGGGTCAGAGGATGAAGCAGACTCCCTGCCGAGCAGGAAGCCCGATGCAGGACTTGATCCAGGGACTCCAAGATCATGACCTGAGCCGAAGGCAGTCGCTTAACCAACTGAGCCACCCAGGCGCCCCCTTTGACTACATTTCTATACTTCAGGACAAGGGCTTGCCCTGAAGAAAAGAAAAGGCTTAGTGGAAATTAGAAGGTTTAATCAAAGCTTTTCTAGACAGCATGAACAATCAGCAAACATTGAACTGGGCAAAATGAAATGCCATTCACATGGAAACAGCTAGAGCTTGCAGATTTCCCCAACAAAGAACATGATTCCAATACTTACTCCTCCTCATCTCTTTACTACATACTTTTTCCAGTGTTAGATGTGATGTGAATGAAATTTGGGGCATTGGCAAAAGGGGATTGTGAGAGGGGCTGAGACTAGGGAAGAGTCACACAACATCGCTTCGTGGTTGCTACACAGAATTCAAGTCATTTTTCAGTGACAGTATCCAGGGATTATTTGAGGTGCTGCCCTCTGTGTTGTTTGTTGGTTGGTTGGTTGGTTGTTTTTTGTTTTTTTTTTTTTTTTTGTCAGTGGTTTTTAACTCCTAGAAATTGGCTCATACCTTAGCCTATAGACATGTCCCAGTGTGTCATTTTTTAACCACTATGGGAGAAACAAAATGTGCTTCTGACTTTGGAAAAGAGGTCAGAGAAGAAAGAGCATGCATGTGTCAGAAGGACCTCCACACCTAGATGAAAAAATGAGCATAAACTGGCTTCTTTCCCAGAAAGATGGTGTGTTGTGTCATATTCTCAGCACTGTGGATTTATTAATTATGACTCATGGATAGGCATTTGTCAATTTAAGAATGCTGAAATATTATCAATTAAGGTAGTCCAAATATATCACTTCTACAATAAACTACTTTCTAATAGCTACCCCAAATATTATAGCCACTACTTGGAAATGCAACAAGAATGTAAGAGAAGTCAGATTATTTGAATAATAAATTCACTCTTCTTCTTTCAGAGCTGAATTTAGAGGATTACACCCACATCCTTACTCCTGAGCTGTAGTGTCTGAATGCTCATTAAAATCGAAAATAATCTTGATTCCTAAAAAAGTAGGACATTGTGTTTTTGAGGGTTTTTCTTTTTCTTTTTCTTAAATGAATTTAAACTCAGCATTTGTTTATTTCTCAAACATATCGTCTTTATCAAGTACAGCAGGAAACAGATTTATCTAAAAATAATGTAATGAATGGGCTGGATAGAGAGCTATGGGCATGGTTAAATTCCTTGAGGAATGACAAGGTACTCAGAGACTAATTGCAGTGGAAGCCATTCCCACCCACCCTGAGCCTAAAGGGACAAAGGAGGAATGCAGTTTACCAGGGATCCTTAAGAGCTGAGCATAGAAGAAGGGGTTGTTAGGTGGGAGCTTTAGTCATGAATGACCTAATCGTTGCCAAAACAGGAACAATGGCAAACAGGGATGGAGTCAGACGAATAAATATCCAGATCTTCTACACTTCCATCTCCTGCTGGCACCTCCAGTGCACAAGGAGGTCCAGATATTGTGGTAAATAGAGGTTAGCTTCTCAGAGCTAGAGAAGAGCAAAGAATGGATCTGGTAGTAACCAGAACAATCAGCACACCATCCTTAGACAGTTACTTCTGTCCCTCCATTTGCATGTTAGAGCATCGAATATTATATAAGAACATCACAAACATAAGTCCCATTTCTCCCTCATTCTAAACTACTACACTCCAGCCACACAGTACATCTCAACATTACATATTTCGGCCTCAAACTACCATCCAACATCAGCCCTGTTAACAATTTGGAACTTTATTCTCTAGATAATAGAGAGCTGAAGTGTTTAAAGAGATTTAGGGTTGTTAGTTTGGGAAAATAAATCTGGAAACAGTTGAAAGATGAACCTGAGTTGAAAAGACATTGGTGGCAGGGAGATAATAGCTGACACTCAGGCAAGAGAGATGATGAATTCTAAACTAAAGTGGGGTCAGACAGGATGGATGCATTCAGAAGTTGCTGTTGAAATAGAGTCTATAGGATTTGGTGACAGATTTGGAATGATGAGGGAAGGAGAAGGAAGAATTGAGAATGAAGCTGTTGTTTCTAATTTTGGAGGCCAGGTCCATTGTTACACCATTCATCAAGATAAAGTAAATATAGAGCAGCAGGTTTTGGTGAGAGAAGATAATGAACTTAGTCATAGATGTGTTAAATTTGAGATGCCTGAAGGAAATCTCAGAAGACAAGTTCAGTGGGGAGAATTCCAGTCAAGATGGCTCTATGGGTTCATTTCCTGAGCAACTCCCCTCCCCTACTCCACACAAAAGCAACAATTAAATCCAAAAAGGAAAACTGAAATATGGTTGTATTCACAAATGAGAAAAATACCCCTGAGGCCAATGAAACAAACACTCAAATTAGTGAGTGGAGAAAAGATTTGAATCCAAGGATGGGGAGGGCTCTGGGTATGAAAACAATGATGCCTAGAAGGCCAGCCCCTGTGGGTAATGGGGACCAAAATGGTTGTTGTGAGAAAGGGGATGGGAAACAGGAGCCAAACTCAGTTTCTGACACCAGGGACTAAGGTGGGGAGCCACAGCCCATTTAAACAGTGGCTAAGGGAAGAGCTGTTGCTCATTCTTGCCAGGAGCTTCAGAAGAGAGCAAACAATCTCAGTACCAGGAAATAAATGAATCTTCTCACTGACACAGTACTAATATGGTGATGTACCCAATGCCACTGTGGTACAGGGGTCCTTAACCCCGAATTTAAGTCTTGGTTTTGAACTTGGGGCCCCTTGAGGAGTTGCCTGAAGTCAATTACAAACCATTCAACAGGAAGGAGGGTAGGGAGAGAGAGAAGGAAAGAGTTAAAAACCCTTCCCCTCAAAAGACCTTGCAAACAAAAATTCAAAAACAAATCTATGCTAAGACAAATAGAAAAAATGTAATCAGAATGCAAATTAATTCTTAATGATACTGATTTAATAACCTAGTTGGACAAAGTCTTTAAAATACCACTACATGTATATACATCCCCCTCCCACCCCCCAGAAAATGTCCTTTATTGCATGACATGAAACATCCATTCTTCTGCTCAGGAATAAAAGAGTCTCTCTTTCTCAGGAGTCCTAAGTCTGTTCAGCTAGCAACCTGAGACCAGGAGGGGGGCATGTCCCACTGGAAGGGTCCCTTGGGAAGGGTATAACTGGGGTCCTGTACTTTCTTAGATGAGTCATAGTTGTTGAGTCCCCAGGAGGACGCTGCTTCTTCAGTTGCTCTTTCCACCTCTGCTCCTGGCTGAGGAGCTCCTGGGTCTCCTGCAACACCCTGACATTGAAGCCATGTCTACCCACATAGGCATTTCAGGAGCCTTGGTAGCAAAGTACTTGGGGTTCTCCTTGGCACTCTGAAGCCTTCCCCAGGGGAGTAATTCTGCTCCCAAGCATCCTGGGGGACAGAGCAGGCATTTTCATGTTCTGCTGAGCAGAATAGTGGATAAATGGATGAATTCCCTTATCTGTTTACTGACTGTGTGGCCTTGGACATGTTACTTAATCTCTCTGATAAGCCAGTTTTCTTAACTCTAAAATGGGAATACAACCACTTGCTGTGGCTACTGCCCACTGGCACATAGTAGGTTTTTCATTAAAGCTGGAATCACATTTTTAAATTTCAACCATGTTAAGTTTTTCTTTTTTGAGGCAAGGATTTGATATTTTTTAAATTGGCAAAACCCATTCATACAGACGCCTTGTAACATGGTGAGTGATTAAACTGAGTAATACTGTCTAGGATTTTTAAAAATGAGGTGATAAGAGGCTTATTTTCTCATATATCCTGTGTGCTGACACTGGGAGCAATTCTGTAAGAGAAATTTCAAAAATGCGTTAGCAGCAATTAGTGCTCGTGGAGTTAGTGTATAATCTCCCAAGGTGACAACTTGGTGGTGTGGTGTATAAAATCTGATTCCTTGTTCTACATCATGTATTTCGCGGCATTTGTATATACCCTATAAGCTTATGCACACCCACTTCTTTCTTTCTCTCACCAAATATTTTTCCTAATGGATTTTCATTTGAGGTTGTACTTTCTTTTTCTAGCCTGGAAAAGCCACTATACCATTAAACCCAAGAGACAGAGACAGAGCAGCTGTGTGCTCCTAAACTCAGATTCGAAAAGTGTGGGTGGAGGAAGGGGAGGTCAGAAAATAGGTTGTTATTTCCATTGCTGGCAATTTAGATTCAGAGGCATTTCATCTGCAGTCCCCTCAAGTGTTGAATTGAATAAAAGTGGTAGCAGAAACAGTGGGAAGGGTGGTTGGGGGAGGGGCAGTGAACACTTCCAGCTAAATGCAAAGAGACAGGCAGCTTGTAAGCATGCATCCTCAGCTTGGCATAAAAGCCACTAGAAGCCTGAGAGCCAGCCGTTATTGAAACAAGTTGCTACTGTAGTGAAACAAAACACAGACTGAAATCCATCTACACAGGCAGAGTAGTGTGATTACTGAGTATGTGCTCCTCCGACCAGGAGGGGCTATGTAGGCAACCATATGAATGAGAAGAATACAGCACTGCAGCATTTACATCCTGACTAATATGTGAATGGTGTAGGAACAGACATATTTCACATGCACCTATACTAAGAATGAATGTGTCTATACAGATTTACTCCTTATTTTACATTCGATTCAACTAGCGTTCAATTTGCGTTGAACCACACATTATGAAATACCGATTGTGTACAGAAAGCTTGTTGTTTACAAAAGTGTGATATCCCAAATTCCATTTTTAAGCCATTTAAGCCGGTTTTCCTTTAAAAATATTGTTACAGATGGTGAGATGCATAAGCTAGCCTTCAAAGGTCTTTGTAACAAATAATACACCAAAAGTGTAAGTCTAATACAAGGAAAATGAATAAAAAATAATGTTGGAGGAAAACTAGAAATTAAAACAGGAAAAAATAATTTCATGCTGGTTTTTTTGTTATTCACAATCTAAAGAAAATGACTTAATTAGGAAAATAAGGGAAAAGATTAAGGCTTGTAAGTTATGAAGGACATTTTTATATGCTTCAAGGATTATAGAGTTTCACAACACTGATCCTTTATTAGACCTAATTTACCTCAAAAATATGATTTTCCTTTTATTTAAATATTAAAAATATATTTTTAATGCATCAAAGTCCAGATAAAATAGGAAATATTTTGGCAAAATACAGAATGCATGTTTTCTAGGCACATAATTTTAAAAATGAATAAAAACTTGTTTACCATTTTTTTTGGAAGAGCGGACCAATAATTCAAGAAAAATGTTTACTTTTTAACCAAGTTAAAAGAGAATTTTATTTTTCCATCGCATAGTTTGATATTTAAATATATCTTAATTTTTCTTTCTTTTTTTAAAATTTTTTATTGTTATGTTAATCACCATACATTACATCATTAGTTTTAGATGTAGTGTTCCATGATTCATTGTTTGTGCGTAACACCCAGTGCTCCATGCAGAACGTGCCCTCCTCAATACCCATCACCAGGCTAACCCATCCTCCCACCCCCCTCCCCTCTAGAACCCTCAGTTTGTTTTTCAGAGTTCATCGTCTCTCATGGTTTGTCTCCCCCTCCGATTTCCCCCCTTCATTCCTCCCCTCCTGCTATCTTCTTTTTTTGTTGTTGTTTTCTTAACATATATTGCATTATTTGTTTCAGAGGTACAGATCTGAGATTCAACAGTGTTGCACAATTCACAGTGCTTACCAGAGCACATACCCTCCCCAGTGTCTATCACCCAGCCACCCCATTCCTCCCACCCCACCCCCCACTCCAGCAACCCTCAGTTTGTTTCCTGAGATTAAGAATTCCTCATATCAGTGAGGTCATATGATACATGTCTTTCTCTGATTGACTTATTTCGCTCAGCATAACACCCTCCAGTTCCATCCACGTCATTGCAAATGGCAAGATCTCATTCCTTTTGATGGCTGCGTAATATTCCATTGTATATATATACCACATCTTCTTTATCCATTCATCTGTCGATGGACGGCTTGGCTCTTTCCACAGTTTGGATATTGTGGACATAGCTGCTATAAATATCGGGGTGCACGTACCCTTTCAGATCCCTACATTTGTATCTTTGGGGTAAATATCCAGTAGTGCAATTGCTAGATCATATGGTAGCTCTATTTTCAACTTTTTGAGGAACCTCCATACTGTTTTCCAGGGTGGCTGCACCAGCTTGCATTCCCACCAACAGTGTAGGAGGGTTCCCCTTTCTCTGCATCCCCGCCAACATCTGTCATTTCCTGACTTGTTAATTTTAGCCATTCTGACTGGTGTGAGGTGGTATCTCATTGAGGTTTTGATTTGGATTTCCCTGATGTCGAGCGATGTTGAGCACTTTTTCATGTGTCTGTTGGCCATTTGGATGTCTTCTTTGAAAAAATGTCTGTTCATGTCTTCTGCCCATTTCTTGATTGGATTCTTTGTTCTTTGGGTGTTGAGTTTGATAAGTTCTTTATAGATTTTGGATACTAGCCCTTTATCTGATATGTCATTTGCAAATATCTTCTCCCATTCTGTCGGTTGTCTTTTGGTTTTGTTGACTGTTTCCTTTGCTTTGCAAAAGCTTTTTATCTTGATGAGGTCCCAATAGTTCATTTTTGCCCTTGCTTCCCTTGCCTTTGGCGATGTTTCTAGGAAGAAGTTGCTGAGTCTGAGGTCGAAGAGGTTTCTGCCTGTGTTCTCCTTTAGGATTTTGATGGACTCCTGTCTCACATTTAGGTCTTTCAACCATTTGTCTATTTTTGTGTGTGGTGTAAGGAAATGGTCCAATTTCATTCTTCTGCATGTGGCTGTCCAAATTTTCCCAACACCATTTGTCAAAGAGACTGTCTTTTTTCCATTGGACATTCTTTCCTGCTTTGTCGAAGATTAGTTGACCATAGAGTTGAGGGTCCATTTCTGGGCTCTCTATCCTGTTCCATTGATCTATGTGTCTGTTTTTGTGCCAGTACCATACTGTCTTGATGATGACAGCTTTGTAATAGAGCTGGAAGTCCGGAATTGTGATGCCGCCAGCTTTGCTTTTCTTTTTCAACATTCCTCTGGCTATTCGGGGTCTTTTCTGGTTCCATACAAATTTTAGGATTATTTGTTCCATTTCATGGAAAAAAGTGGATGGTATTTTGATAGGGATTGCACTGAATCTGTAGATTGCTCTAGGTAGCATTGACATCTTCACAATATTTGTTCTTCCAATCCATGAGCATGGAACGTTTTTCCATTTCTTTGTGTCTTCCTCAATTTCCTTCATGAGTATTTT